>NW_028190942.1:22533-42775 GCF_048542155.1 Nylanderia fulva
TTTGTAATTTTTTTTCAATTTTTTTGCGCGGGGCCTCTGTACCGCCCGGGGAGGGGGCAATGATCGCGAACCGGTGTACGTTTCGTCAAACGGGGTTTTTTTTAAAAATAAAAATGTGTTTGCGCTGCGAAATTTGCCCACTCGTCAGCTTTTAAAAATTTTTTAGGGGAAATTGGGGTTTTTAAAAAATTTTTTTTTTCGGATTTCTAAATTTTTTTTAAAAAGTTTCGGCAAACCACCGACGCAATCGACCTCCCCGGGGGAAATTTTTATGGGAAAACCCCTTTTAAAAAAACACTGTACGTAAACGCTTTTTTGATACTTGTTTGGTTTTGGGGTAATTTTGACATCTTCTTTTTTTTGCCCCAAAAACACCAGTTCGGCGTCCACCTGTTAGGGGGCCTTTTCGCCCCTTTTGCGGCGTTTTTTTGCGGGGGGTTAAAATTTGCGTTGAAAGGGGACCGAACTATTGGGGCGAGACAACGCCCCTTTTAAGGGGGAAATTTTTTTTCCCGGGGGTACCCAGGGGCAAAGGGGGGTTTTTCCAAAAAAGGTTTCCCCCGTTTCGGGGGAAAGGGGAAAAAATTTTTTAACCCTAAAGTAGCAGTTCGGGGGGGGACCTATTTGAAATTTTTCCCACAGTTTTTACGGGGTTTCCCCTTTTTCCCATCCTCGCCGGGCCCTTTCCCCCCTTACGCGAGTGTCTTCGTTAAAATCGCAAAGTTCCATAGGTCCCCCCCCCCGTAAAAAAGGTTGAGGCGGTTGTTTTGGGAATTTTCCCAAAATTTCCCCAACTAAAAACCACCATGGTTTGGCTATGTTTCCGGATCCTTGCCCCCAAAAAATTTTGAAGTTCGAGGAAAAGCGGCGAAAGAAAAGAAAGACAAAGACCCCGGGGTTTTTAAAAATTTCAAAAAATTAATGTACCCGTCCAAAATTGACAGTAAAAAAACGGAGCTGGGGGAGGTTTTTGGAGATTAACCCCTTTTTAAGGGGGGTTTCCCCCCCAAAGGGGGGTTGGGGGGCCCCTATCCCTTTTCCCCCGGGGGTTGTATTAAAATCATGGGGGGTTTTTTCCTTTTGTAAGGGGTTTATAACCGGACGTTGCCCCAAAGGGGGGAAAAATGTCGAAAAATGACCCCGGGGTTCCCTTTTGATTAAGGGCCCCGGCCCAAATTCGGAAACCCATGGGCAAAAAAGGCCCGGGGTTTCCCGGGAAAAGCCGGGGGGAAAAACCCTTGGTAAATCGGAAAAAAAACGTAGGGGGGGGGTTTTTTCGGTAACGTGGGGAGAAAAACCTTTGGGGCGGTATAAAGTGGAAATTTTTGGGGAAAAAAAAATGTGCGGAAAAAATTTGGTAATTTTTGGGAAAAAAACCTTTTTGGGGCGGTATACGGCCCCGGAAAAACGAGAGGGTTCTAATTTTTTAATTTTTTAAATGACTACTTTTTTTGGGGGGGTTTTTTAAAAATTTTTTTTTGAAACACAAGGGGGTTTTTAAGAGATTGAATTATTTGCTTTTTTTTTTCCCTGTTAAAAGGGCCCCCAAAAGTTTACCGTGTGCAGTGGAGGGGCCCTATTTTTTTTTGGGGCCAAAACCCCTTTTTTTTTTTTTTTAGTTTCGCATTTTAAAAGGGGAAAAAGGGGGAAAAAGGGTCGGAGATTTTTCTAGAATTTTCTCTTCCCCGTGGTAAAAAACCGGGCCCCTTTAAAATTGCTAACACGCGCAAAATTCCCTTTTGGTTACCTGAATTTCCCCCTTACCTTTTACACTTTCTTGATCGTGTGGGGTCGTATTTGGGGGGGGAGTGCGGGGGCGAGGGTCTTTTTACCCATGGATTTTGGCGGGGGCCCCCCGTCGGGGTTTGGGGGAAAGTTTTTGGAAAAGCACTTCCCTTTTTGGGGGTTTCTTGGTTTTATTATTTTTAATGTTAAAAAAAGTCCTCGGTTTTTCAGGATGGGGTCTGATCCCCCTTTTCCAAAAAATTGGGGAAAATTTTTTCCTGGGGTCGCTGTTTTCACGAAGAGTCGGTTTTTTTTTTTTTTATTTGTTTTTTCCCCTTTCCCCCGCGCGTGCGTTTTACCCATTTTTAATATTGATGCATCCTCTTAATTTTACTCAAAAGGGGGGTTTGATATGGGGGGGAAAACCCCACAAAAAAATTCCCTTTTTTGGGGGGGAAAATGCGAGAATTTTAAAAAAATTTTTATGAGGGGGTTTTCCGCTCCAAAATTTTTTTAAAAATTTTTTTAAAAATTTCCCCAAATCCCCGGATGACTTTTAAAAACCTTTTTTTTTTTAAATGGGGGGAGTGGAATTTTTGAAAGTAAAAAAACATTTTTAAAACAAAAAATGAAAACTGATTTTGGGGGATGTAGAAAAAAGGTTTAAAAAATAGAAGGGGGTTTTAAAACCCCTTATACTTAAAAATTTAGATTTTTAATTTTAGGATTTATCCTTAGGTTAGAATTTTAAAATTTTTTTAAAAAATTTTGGGAAACTCAATTTAAAAATTTTTGAATCCCGACGTACTTTTCGGGGTGTCGGGGCGAGAACTGAGAAATTGGGGACTGCTTTGGGGTCCTTCGTTTCGGCGGCCCTCGTACCTGGGGGGGGCCCCTGGGGGAGGGGAACTCTCCTATTGGGGGGCTAAAAACCTTTTTGGGGGAGACCCTTGGGCGCTACAAAGCGCCCCCCTTAGTTTTGGGGGGAAAATTAAAAGCGTGGGGGGCCGGGGTTTTTGGGCGTTTTTTAAAAAATGAGGGTTTTTTTTTTTTTAAAGGATTTATTTTTTAAAAAAGGAAAAAAAATTTAAAAAACCCCCCGGACATAGTAATGAACCGGACGTCCCCCTTTTCCCCCCTTAAAAAAGAAATTTGGGGACCATTTTTCCAACTTTTTTCCGATCTTAGTAGAAAATTTACAAGGAAAAATTTTTTTGTTAACTTTTTTTTTGGACTACCTTTTTTTCCCCCCCTTGGAAAAAGATTCCCGCAGTTCTTTGTTCTATGGGCCCTTTTTTTTTGGACTTTTTCTGTGGGGGGGGCAAAAACTTGGGGCGTCGAAGGGGGATTTTAGGGGTGTTAGCTCTGGGGCCGTTTTTCCTTTTTCTCCTCCGCTGGTTTTCCAGGTGGAGAAAACTTTTTTACTCGATTTCCCAAAGGGGTCCCAGGGGGGGCCCCAAAACCCCCCCCATATGGGAAATTTGGGTGGGGAAGGCCTGTACCCCTGTGTCGAAAAATTTTTTTGGCGACACGGACATTAAAAATATTCCGGGGATTAAACCCTTTTTTCTGATCCGAAATTTTCAAAACCCTTTTTCCCCCGGGGGGCCCCCCCCTATTTTCTGCAGCTGGTCAAAAGGGGTTTTTTCGAAAAAGGGTTTTTTCATAGAGGGGCCCCTTCCCCCCGGGGTTTCCCCTTTTCCCCCCTTGTTTCCCCTAGAAAATTGGGAAAAATTTAGCATAGGGGGTTTTTTTCCAGGGGAAAAATAATGTGGTCGCGAAGACATCAAGGTCTTCGCGGGGAAAAAATTCCCCCCGGGAGGCAGGAATCTGGACTGACGTTCTTCCATTGGGGTTTTGGGGTTTGGGGTTAAAATCATCGGCGGCGCCTTGATTTCCCTGGTTTGGGGGTTTTTAAAAGAAAACCCCCATGTTGTGTACTTGAACTCGCGGGAAAATTTTTTCGGGGAAAAACCCGGGGGGTTTTTCCCCGTTTTGGTGAAAACCCTTTATTTTGGGCCAAAGGGAAGAGGATTTGTTTTGGGGGGGTTTACGGAGGGGTTCGTTGTACATTTTAAATTTTTTCCCTACTCGGCACTCCCCCGGTAAAACCTTTGATCAAATGGAGGCCCTTTCCCCGCCGTAATGGGGGGGCCGGGGGGCCTTCATGATTCGATGCCCCTTTTTTTTCCCCGGGGGGAAAAGCGGGGGGAAGAAAAGCGTTTTGTAAAAAATTTTTCCCCCTCTAAAGCACATTTTTGCTCCTTTTGGGGTTTTTTTTCCCCAAATTTTTTCAATTGTGTTTTCAAGTGTTTTTTCCACGAAAAAAAATTTTTTTGGGAAATTTTCGTAGGAAAATTTTGGGGGGTTTTTTTGGGACCGGAGGGGCCCTTAACTAGGGGCCAGGTTGATTTTCCCCGATGGGCAGATTTTGGGGGTTTTCCCCGGGGGTCAAAATTCTGTAGCCGAAAAACATTTTTTCCGGGGTTTTTGTGCTAAAAGCAAAGGGGGTTTTTTGGGGTGGTGATTTGTGTAAAAATAGTGGGGTTTTCCCTTTGGGGGTTTTGATGAGAGGGGGTTTTGGTTTTGGGAAAAAGGGGGAAAGTCGTAGCGATTGGGGGGGCAGTTTCGCTGGGTAGGGGCCGGGGCCCAAAAGGGGTTTTTTAGCCATCTGCGGGCGTCTTTTCATTCCCTTCACTGGGGGCATCAGAAAACCCGGGGGGTTTAAAATTTCCCTTTTTTGATGCTAGGGGCTAAAAGGGAGCTCAAAATCTTGGGGGGGAAAATTTTTTTTTTTCCCTTTTAACCCCACTTTTTTCCCGGGGCCAAAAAGGGGCGCTGAACTGATTTTCCAAGCAGGCCCCCCGGGGGTCGGTTCGGGTGGGTCCTGCGAGGGGCAAGCTAGGGGGGTTGGTGGAAAATTTACCTTAATGCCCCCGGGGAAGGGGCCGTTTTTTTCCCCCCAAAAAATAGTTCCCCCGGGGGTTGTATAGTTTTTGCGGGTTTTTCCCCCCGATCTTCCGGATGTTTCCCCCTTTCCCCCTTTTTCCCCAAAGGGGTCCATTTGATTTCATCCCACCTAGTAGATGGTTCGATCGTTTTTTAACCCCTTTCATTGGAGTCCGAGGGTTTGGGGGGGGGGAAATTTGCTCATTTTAGCTTTTTAATAACTTTTTTTTTTGGTCCGCTTAAAAATTTTTTCAAAAATTTCCCTTCTCCGAAAACCGTGAGGGATAGTAAAAAAATTTTTTAAAAACCATGCCCTCCGCAGAAAAAACCTATTAGTCCGTCAGGGGGTTTTGGGAAAAAAGCGAGACGCTAAAGGATTTTTTGCGTAGGTCTTCATTCTACTGATTTTCGTCGATTATTTTGGGCCCGGGGCCC
This sequence comes from Nylanderia fulva, assembly GCF_048542155.1. Taxonomy (NCBI): domain Eukaryota; kingdom Metazoa; phylum Arthropoda; class Insecta; order Hymenoptera; family Formicidae; genus Nylanderia; species Nylanderia fulva. The sequence continues at coordinate 27,643 of NW_028190942.1, forward strand.
CCTCCGCCGATCATCCAAGATATCCCCCGTCGGGCCCCGGGGGGGGGGGTTTCTTCCTCGAAAAGGTTTTGAGGTGGGGAACTTTTAGCTTGTTTTTCGGGTACAATTTTTTTTTTATTTCTACTTATGGCTAACTTTGGGGGTTTTTTTAAATTTTTACCTAAGAACAAGGTTTTTATAGGACCGGGGTATTGATTGTTTAAATTTCCCCCTTTTTTTGGTTTTTTTTAATAAGCCCCCCGTATTTCCCGCCTCAAACTTTTGGGCGTTAACTCGGCGGTCGAGTAGCCCTTTTTACCTTTTTTAGGGGGGCTATTTTTTTTCCGCGGGGGGGGGCCCTTTGGGCTTTTTTTCATTTTTTTAAAAAAAGGTTTTAAAAAGATATTACGTAACTCCCCGTCCCGTAACGGGGGCCCCGACATCGGGGTAATTGGAAGGCCTTGGTTTATCTTCCCAAAGAAAAATTCATGGGGAGTTTTTTGGGGGCCCCTTCGTTTTCCCCCCTATTTTATAAAAAATGACCTAGTTTAATATTTGTCCCAAAATTTGTTTTTTCGGGGGAAGGGCTTTAAGTATTCCCACAAGAGGGGGGGAAGCGCTCTATTGACCTTAGTTTGGGGGCCCCCGGTTTAAGCCTTCGTTTTAAATTTTTTTAAAATTTTAAAAAAAACCTTTTTTTTGCTATGTTACGCAGGGGGCCCCTATTTAGAAAATGCGATCCCTGATCTGTTAAATATTTTTGGCGCCCCCCAAGACCTTTTTTGTTCCCCCCGGTGAACCGTAGCTACGTCGATCGCTTTAAAAACGTTTTTCCGAGGGTTGCAAAAAGGGAAAATTTTGTTAAAGATCTTGTATGGTAAATTTTATATTTGTTATTAGTCCGTGGACGGGTAAGGGTTTCCCTCGAGTTTTTAAAAACGGGGGTGTGCCAGGAGTTCCGTTATAACCATGGGGTTTTTTTGGGCTTTCGCGGGGGAATTTTTTCAGGTTTTGGGGGGGGCGCCCCCTTTTTTTTTAAAATTTTAATGGTTTTAATTTTTTTTAAAACCCCCCCCTTGGGACCCCCTTTTTTTTTCTTTTGGGGGGTTTTTTTTATGGGCCCCTTTAAAGGGGGGCCCCTTTTTTGAATTATGAAAATTTTTTTGGGGGGAATGGGTTTTTTTTTCTCGGCTTTTTTTTGGGGGGGGAAAAAATTTTCCCTTTTTTTCAAATGAAAAATTTTTCCTTAATTTTTTTTGAAAGGCGTTATAAAATTTTCCGCGGGGTTCCCCCGGGGGGGGTTTTCATATTTGCCTCTGGGTAATGAAAATAGAAGACGTTCCCAATTTTTTGACGACACCCCCGATTTTTAATGATTCTTTTGTATCTTTTTTTTTGGTTTTTCCCGATTCGCGTTCTTTTTTTGACAACGATATAATTTTTGGGGGAATTTTTTCCCCCCGCGGTTTTAAAAAAAATTTCCCCCCAAGGGGGGGTCCCCCCCTTTATTTTGGGGGGAAAATTTGTTTTTCTTTTGGGGGGTGCGAGCTTTTAAGGTCCCCTTTTTATACCTTGTTGTGTGAAAAAACGACAGGTTTCCTTACCCCCTACAAATTAAACTGGGATCGATAAATTGCGGTCCGATTTTAAAAACTTTTCCAAAAAAATCGAAAATTTTTTTTATCGAAAATGGGGTGTCGTCACAGGGTCGGAACCCCCTTTTCGCCCTCTCCTTTTTTCGCTTATTTCGCCGGTTTTTGTCATTTTTTAAATCTCGTTGTTAAAACGGTTTTTTTTTGAAAAAACGGGGTTTTTTTTTCTCCTTAAACGTCCCCCTTTTCCCTTTGCCCCCCGACGAAAATTTTCCCATTTGTTTTGGGGGGGTTTTTGACGGGTCGCCCTTCTTTTTTTGGGGTTTAAAAAAAGGGTTCCTCGGAAAAAGGGGGGTTCTCGAGGTTTTTTTAAGAGGTAAGATTTGCCTTTTTAAAAAAAGTTTTTGGGGGTTTTTAGGTTGGGTTTTTGGTTTTTTGGGGGAAAAAACCCCGGCGTTTTTTGTTAATTTTTTTCCCCCCTTTTATACTACGCTATATTCGTATTCCCCCAAATTTTAAAGCGGGGCCCCCCCGGAAAAAAACCGTGAGGTGGGGTTTTCCCCCCCCGGGTGCATCCCCCCCAGCGGTCTAAAAAAACCGTAACTATGTAAACTTTTTCCATATTATAAGGACGGGGGAAAAAAAATTTACGCATTAAAAAAGCTAGTACTCCTTTTTTTATTTTTTAATTTTTTTTTTTTTCCTAAAATTTTTAAAAAAAAAGATGTATAATAATGGGGGTTTTTTGCCGATTTCCCCTGGCTCAAAACTCCCCGATAGCGAAAACCGGGGAAAAATCCCCGTTTGGGGGACACAAAAATTTGCGGGGGAAAACGGGAAATTGGAAAAGGGCTTAGAGGGATAATGCGTCCGGATTTTTTGTAAAAAACCCCCTTCCCCTTTGGGGGGGTTTTTTCCCAAAAAAATGCTTTGCTTTTTTTTTAGCAGTCCGAAGGGGGGGCCCTTTTTAAATTTTTGAAAAAAACCGGGGGAAAAAAAAAAACCCCCAAAAACCCCAAAGGGCCCAAAGGGAAATTTTTTTTAAAATTTTTTTGTGTTGCGGGGGGCCTTTTAAAATTTCCTTTACCGCGATTCTTTTTTTGGGCGGGGGTTTTTAAAACCCCCCGGCCCCCCCAATTATGGGGGGCCCAAATATCCAAATTTTCCCCTTTCGGGGGAAAAAAACATTTGGCCTGGTTGGAGCTTCAAGTTTTGCCTTGGGGGAAAAACTCGGGTTTTTTGGGGTTTTTCTTTATTTTTTTTTTCCCGGAGTGAGCTGGCGTACAATACGATATCGTCGAGATAAACGAAAAGTTCGATTCCTTGTAGTCCGCATAGAACCTGATCCATGAGTCGTTGGAACGTCGCTGGGGCGTTTTTTAAGCCGAACGGCATTCGCTTGAACTCGTAATGTCCATGCGGTGTCGAGAATGCAGTTTTTTGCGCGTGCGACTCGTGCATCGGTATTTGGTGGAATCCGGACGCGAGGTCGAATACACTAAAGTATTTTGCGCTGCCTAGCTGATCGAGAATTTCTGTTATGTTCGGCAAAGGATACGCGTCGCCTATCGTCTTTTCGTTTAGTGCTCGATAGTCTACGACCATTCTCCAACGCTTGTTTCCCTTCGAATCGGGTTTCTTAGGTACTATCCACAAGGGTGAATTGTACGGTGATTCCGAATGTTTAATTACATCGTTGTTTAATAATTCTTTTGTTTGCTTGTCAATTTCTTCCTTGTGGATTGGGGGGAAACAATATTGTTTGGTATGTATGGGTTGATCGTCGGCTGTCGTAATTTTGTGAGATAGCAACCCTGTATACCCTAGCTTCTTGTTTGGCAGGTGAAACAAGTCGCTGTACGTTTCTATTAGGTTAGTTACATGGTTAGTTTCTTCTTTGTTCAAATGGTCGAGACGAAGGAGATCCCGGATAGTTGATTTCTGTTCAACAGAGATAACTCTGTGGTTGAGGAAATAGAAAGGATTTGGTTTGATGACCCTAAGGTTGCATCGGATTCACTTCCGCTAGAGATTTGTTCTATTTCCTGGAGGTCTATCGTAGGGACCACTAACTCGCGGTCTGTATCGCTAGCATTGATTGCGTGGAGGTATGCCCTTCCACCGTGATTAGTGACTATCGCTTCTCCGAGGAATACGTTTTCGCAGACGCTAAGACGCGGGACGTATCCTACTGCGACGTCGGAATTTTGTACGTTGACGTAGAACGTTGAGCGCGATCGAGCAGGTACTACTATAGTTTTCGCGCTGCGAGAAAGGAATTTGAATATTTCGCCAGTACACTGACCCTTCCTTGAGATTAATGCTGCTAGCATTTTGGAGGAAGTCGGATCCTAGGATCCCTTCTTGAAGGATTGGGAAATTATTTGGTACCGCGTGGAGATAGAGGGGATAACCCATGTACACGATTTCGGCGGACCCGAGTGTTTTTATCTTCTCGTTTGTTATACCGCTAAGGTACAACGTGTCATCTTGACGAATTTTAACCTCGGGATGTAGATTTCGAATTTTAATGAGATTAGGGGCGGCCCCCGTATCTATCATAAATGTTGTTTCTTGTAAAAGTCCGTCAGCAATTAAGGCAACGGTGGGCGCGTGTGAATGACCGGGTAAATTTAATGTTGCGATTCTGGCTTCTCGGTACTCGTTCCTTCGACTAGATTTATCGGACGGGTCGTTTGGGGAGAAGCCCCTTGGTGAAGTGTACCCGACCTTCCCGCAGGGCTCGATGCGTTTCCCGTCTCATTCTTCCGCGCGTTATTATTGTATTCGCGTTTTCTACACTCCTCGATTTCGTGTCCATTGTTTTTACAATAGCGACACCATTTGTTAAGGCGGTCATTTTGACGAAGAAGAGCATTATTAGAGTTCGCGTTATTATAGGTTTGCCGTCTGTCGTTGTAGGCTGGACGATCCTCTCTTTCTCGCGTTACAGGGGGTCTCGCGTAATTGTTACGCGATAAATTATTCGGATAACGCTCTCGAGAATAATTTCCATTGCGCGGAATAGTATCAGTTTGCGCCTGGCGTGTATATTCATTACGTGGGGGGTCCGGTTCGCGACGGTCGCGCGGCTTATTTCGATCTCTGTCCAGCTCCTCTCTCTTTGCAAGTTCCTTTGCCCTTGCAAATGCCTCAAACGGTACGGAGAAAAGGCGTCTATCCATCTGCAGTCTGTACTGAGGAGGTAGACCGTCACAGAATGATCGTGCCGTGAGTTCGTCGATTTCGAGAGCAATTTCGTCGTTCACATTTCCCGTTGTACGGCGCTTGGCATCTAGGATCGCGGATCTGAGTTCCTTAACACGACTAATGTAATCTAACATATGCTCGTGTGGTTTCAAGTACACCGTACTAAGTTCTCCTTTATATTGATCGATTGTTTTCGCGGAGCCAAAAGCGTTATTGAGTAGGTCTATTAATTGTACGACACTTTCGCAAGGTTCGTCCTCGACGGCGTAATAGGCGCGTCCACGAAGTTTAGTTTTTAGCAGAGCAGTGAAGTTCCGCTCCGAGGAAGGAGGAATGATTTCCCGAGCGCGACGACATGCTCGCGTGAATTGCCCTAATGGTACGTTATATCCGTCGAAAAAAGGTACAGATTCCGTTGCTTCGCGAAATGAGACCTTGGGGAGTTGAGGCGACTCCATATGTGGGCCGGGTTGCCCGTTTGAATCGTCGAGGGACAATAAGGGTTGTCCAGAGAGCCGTAGAGACGGGCTGGTCTCTCTGCGGAGAGCTACTTCCCGGCGCAATTCCTCCATTTCAGCGAGGATGCTATCTTTTAACGCCGTCATTTCTCGAGGAGCGGCGTCCTCCGACGTTTTTTGCATTATTTCTCTAAGGGTTTCCAACTCGCGCTCTATCTTATCCTGCTTTTTACGTTGGTCGGTTAGGTAGGCGGCTTCGTCTTTCAAACTATTTTCTTTAGACCTTAACGCGGCTTCCCTAGTCTTTAGTCTAGTCTGAGTTTCGGCTAACTCGGTTTCTCGTTGTTTTAGTTTCAACTGAATTTCAGCTAACTCTGCTTCGGAAAACTCTTTCCTCGTTCCCTCCTTTTCTACCGAATCTTCCCTTTCTCCTTGTTTCCGGCGCGTGTCAACCATAGCTCGGAAATTACGTATCCCACCGCTGTCACCAATTTTGTTACGTCCCGTTCGCAGTCGCGGCGTGTTATTCGCGAGTGTATGATTCGCGTTGCACGTACTCGAACTATTGCGCGAGACAACGTCGTATTACGGAAATTTTTCCGGGGATACCCACGACGAAGGGTTTTCCGACAAAGATTGCACGATGCGGAGGAAAGGGAAAGAATGTGTTACCCTTAAAGTAGCAGTTACGGCGTGGAGCCTATCTGTAATTCTACAGTTATGATCGTGGTTCCGTCTTCTATCCTCGCCGGGACGCTATCTGGGTTACGCGAGTAGTCTTCGTATATAGACTCGCAAAGTTCGCATAGGTCACCCGCCCGTGAGAGGGTGAGGCGGTTGCTGCAAGTTCCGCAAACTATCCCAACTAATAATCCACCTATGGTTAGGCTATGTTTCCGGATCCGTGTCCAGAACAATTGAGAAGTTCGAGGTAACGCGGCGAAGCATGAAAGACAAAGAGCGGCTTTAGTTTCAAAATGAATGTACCCGATACCAACTTGAGAGTAATACGGAGGCTCGAGAGGTATTAGGAGATTAACTCCTGGAAGAGGGGTTACACCTCTAAAGGGGATTGGGCACATCTATACCTGCCACGTTAGTTGTATTAAAAGATCATGCGTTGTTCGCTCGTAGATGGTTGATGAGACCGGACGTTGTCGAGAAGTCGGTAAATGTCGGTAAAGTGAGTCGATGTGGCGTCGATATAACGTCGGCAACTATCGGTAACGATCGTCGGTAAAGGCCGTCGGTAAAAGCCGGTGGTAAATCGTTGGTAAGATCGTCGATAAAAGAACGTACGTTGGTATATTGTCGGTAACGTCGGTAGAAGAACGTATGTCGGTATAATGTCGGTAATGTTGGTAAAAGAAAGTGTGTCGGTATAATGTCGGTAATGTTGGTAAAAGAACGTGTGTCGGTATACTGTCGGTAAATCGAGAGTGTTCTTAATTGTTTATTGTTTAAATGACTACTTTGTTGTACGGATTTACGAAGTTATTTTTTGAGACACGAAGATTTTTAAGAGATTGAATTATTTGCGTTTTTTCGTGTTAGAAGTTCGAGAGTTGTACCGTGTGCAGTGGACGACCCTAGTTTTATAGCCTGACCCTTTTTTTTATAGCTTTTGCAGTGACGATGGAAAAGAGGAAAAATGCGTCGGAGATTTTTCTAGAATGTTCTCTTCCACGTGGTAGAACCGTCTCTGAAGTTGCTAACACGCGCGATTCCTTAGGTTAACATGAATTTCACTTACCTTTAGTAGCACTTTCTTGATCGTGTCGGCTCGTACTTGGAGGTAGTGCGTGCGGCGAGGGTCGTTCACTGGGATGTTTGGCGGCGGCAGGCGTCGTGGTTGGAACGTTATTGGTATGCACTTCCACTGTAGGAGTTCGTCGTTGTTATTATTTTTAATGTTGAAAATGTCCTCGTATTCAGGATCGGCCTGATACTCCACTCCGAGAAATTGAGAATATTCCTCGGTCGCTGATTCACGATAGAGTCGGTTTAGTTTTCGTAGTTGATTCTTCCTTCCCGCGCGTCGCGTCTTAGGCATATTGAATTTGATGCATCCTCTGAATGATTACTCAAATAAGGAGGGTTGATATGCGGCAGACCTCACTATTAATTCCTTATTTTGGCAAATGCTGAGAATGTTAATTCTAACTGTGATGAGCGGTGGTCCGCTCCAAAACAGTTTAAATTATTCTGAATTCAAATGCCGTATGACAGATTTAAACGCTATCGTATTTTATCACGGGAGTGGAAGTTTTGAAGAGTACTAAACACTAGTTTTCACACATGAATACACTGATTTATTCGTATAGTAGTACAGGATTTGAAACTAGAACTTAGAATTTAGACTTAGACTTAGAATTTAGATTTTAAAGTTAGGATATTATACTTAGAGTTAGAATTTTAGAATTAGAGTTAGAATTTGGACTCAGAGTTAGAATTTAGAAGTGCGACTGTACTGTTCGGTGTCGCGCAGAGAACTGACGAAATTCGGGACTGCTTTGAGGTCCTTCGTTTCGGCGGCTCGGGCCTGCGGCGGCCTGGAGAGGGGGAACTCTCCGGAGTAGGGGCTCTCACCGTGGTGGGAGACCCTTAGGCGCTACGAAGCGCCACGCTTAGTTTCTAGGCGGAGTTAAGCGTCATGGCCGGCTTTGGCGCGCTTTTCAAATGATGTTTGATAGTTTTAGGATTTATTTCTTATAGATGGAAAAAAATTTACATACCCGGACATAGTAATGAAGACGGACGTGACACACCACAAACGGCAGCCGCTCCTTCCTCGTGTAGTTGTCGAAGCTGAGCCACTTGTCCTTGTCGCTCGGCAACCAAATAGCGTAGTCGTTTAGTTTTCCGCAATCTTCCGTATGCGCCTGCAACTGGTCCTCAGAATAGAAATAATGTAGGCATTTGTAAAAAATAAAAAAATTTATTTATTATAAAATTATTTTTAATATAATTTACGTGTAATAAATATATATACTTACCGATCGCAAATAAATTTTCTACATTTGTGTTTGCTCAGTTGTGAGCTCACGAGGCGAGACAGATTTTTTATCAAAACAAAATGCCCGACGCTGTTTTCGTCTTCCACGTACAGCAGATTGACGTGTCTGTCTTTCTTTTTTTCCGAAAGACGTAGCGGGACGATGTTCTCGTTCTCGATGATGTACACGTTTACGGAGATGTCGTTTGCAAGTTTGAATCTTTTAATTTGATTCACAGTCACTGGAAACTCAATGTTTTGGAGATTCAGCACTGTGGTGTAATGCGGATAGGAGGATTCTCGTTCCATATGTCTTTCAGCGGGGTATAGAGCGGCTACCACTGACCATACAAAACACGCATTGTCCGCTGATCGCACATTAACAACCGCTCTTTTTACCATAATTTTTTGCGGTAATTTGACATGGCATTTAGCGCGCATTGGATTATACTTGTTGATATTCACAGTCAAATCTATTATCCGCGACAATGCCCAGCCGCTATCGCGTTCCTGGAACTCTTCTAGCGATGCTAGCGTGGGCTCGATTACGCGGTGCTCGTACCACTCGCGTACATCGGACTTGCGAAAGAGTTCAAAGTTTCTCGTGTTGATACTTTTATTGGCACGCTTGTCACCGGACACAAATTCGCCGTTGAAAACAGTGTTCACTTTTACACTGATGTGTCTCTGCAGCACATTCTCCACGTTTTCGACTACAATGTTTGCTGCATTTTCCAAAAACTGACGCGGTTCGATGTAGTCTGCGTTAATTACCGCACCGGTCAGTATATACGGCTATCGAACGCCGTATCGATTTCGCGCCAAACGAGTCTTTGCACGTTATTGCCACCGCCACTAAATCCACCACTAAACATGGATTCACCGACATACTGTCTCTGCAAGCGCACCTTCGCACCCTCGAGTCGCGCTATTCTCGCCACGAGAGATTGCCTATGTCCAATCGAGAGACGCGGACGCTTGGCACGGCTGCGTTCTTCCAGCTGTGTGATAAATTCTTCACAATCTTGCAGCCATCCGAAATATTCGCCCAAGGTGGCGACTTGGCGGGAACGCTCCAACAGGCCGCGCTCAATATGTTCTACGTTCTCCATTTTTATTGCAAAAACAATTTACTCACTCACTACTATGCTCGCCAGTGGTACTATGACCCGGCAGCTGCATCGGTCCTCATTATATATCCCGATCATCCCTTTGTTCTTCAACGTATGATGGAATTGTTAATTCGCGAGAAATATTTGCGCTATCTTATCTTGGATTCGAAAACTTAGATATCGCTGATAATTCTTAGAAATTCATAGATAAAGCCGCCATTCCATTTCACCTCGTCGCAAGACACGTCGGATCCAAGCCTGGATTCTGCGAAGACATGTCGCAACCTGTGAAGCCTGCGTTCGCCCCCGCTGATATTTCTTAGAAATATACGCTATATCAACCCGCTTGATTGTCGGCGCTCGATCCATGCGGCACCCATTCGCAGAATTTTTATCTTATCTTCGGAGAAAATTTAGATGAAGAAACGCAACCCCCTTAGTAATAGATATCTGAATGTCGGCGCTCGATCCAAGCTTGGATTTTGCAACAGCCCTTCGTAGAATTTATCTTATCTGCAAACTTTGATACCTTACAAAGACGCCGCTTATCTTGGATTCGAAAACTTAGCTTATCTTGTTACAATAAAAATAAAATCTCGACGGCAATCGGAGCCTGTGCGGATGACATGCACAAAATTAATAAATTAAAATGAGATCTCAAGTCAAACTCATTTATTAAAATCTAAACGTTTCGACCCACTTCGGGTCTTCTTCAGTAGCTGCAAAATACAAAGAAACAAAAAAATAAAAGATAATCGGTACAATCAGAAAATTATAAAACTCGTATACATACAATCCGCAAATAAATTAAATATCATTCTCCTCCCTATTCGAACCGTCCGGTCGTCGGAGTGTCTCCCTAACGGTGACCATCGTCAGGAAGGAAGCAGAGCAGTGACTCCCTTACCAACACTAATCAACATAGTATAAATTAAACGTGTAAGATCCCCAAGAATTATAAATTAAAAACCGGGAAGAACACTCACCCCGACAGCAAAAACAGAGAGAAGACGATGCTACACGTGACACATCACTCTAACGACTGTGCGGTATTCTACCTCGACACAGTCGATACATATATACGCAAAAAAAACACAAAAATAAAATATGAAAATAAAAATAAAAACAACTAATACTTATCGGCACTCATGTCAAAGGTCTAACGAAAAAATCCGGTTATGTCTAATCACAAAGCTAGATTTTGGTAAATTTTTCAATTAACAGATCAACACGTTGGGGATCTTACACGTTTAATTTATACTATGTTGATTAGTGTTGGTAAGGGAGTCACTGCTCTGCTTCCTTCCTGACGATGGTCACCGTTAGGGAGACACTCCGACGACCGGACGGTTCGAATAGGGAGGAGAATGATATTTAATTTATTTGCGGATTGTATGTATACGAGTTTTATAATTTTCTGATTGTACCGATTATCTTTTATTTTTTTGTTTCTTTGTATTTTGCAGCTACTGAAGAAGACCCGAAGTGGGTCGAAACGTTTAGATTTTAATAAATGAGTTTGACTTGAGATCTCATTTTAATTTATTAATTTTGTGCATGTCATCCGCACAGGCTCCGATTGCCGTCGAGATTTTATTTTTATTGTAACACAATAATTTGAGCCGAGATTAACAGTTTTTTTATATTGAATTTACGCTGGCTGTAATAATGCGTCCGTTGAGGAATTTCTTTCAATTTGTTGGACATAGTTTTAATTGGGGCGCGGTCAAACATTTGAAGAATTGGATTAAATTAAACAAGAGCCTGATTAGATTAAACTTGCGAATTAAATTTCTAAAAGATTGTTTAAATCAGGATGTTACACCGTCTCATCTTATATTTCTTTCTCGTTATATTAATAATTTATATCATTATAAGTCAGTATTGAAACACAAATTTATTATAGGACGTACTATTAAAGACATTTTAAGAAATGAAATTTATGATGCTCATAGACAGATGCACAAAGTTAGATTGGATATTTATGAACTCGTTCGTTACATCATGTTAGATCTCCCAGTGTGTTATTGTGATGGGTTTTTCGGTGAGCAAAGCAGATCATTACATTATTTTTATAATAAGGAGCGGGTTCGACTGGATGATAAATTTAGATGGCTCTTAGATAAACAAATTAAATTCAATAATAGGAATATTCGTCCTATCCAATATTATTACACATGTACAAAAGAATTTTCTTCAAGGCCATGTGAGTCAGGGCCGTCTCAGTCTCTTAGTGTTTCCTTGAACCCGACTTCCTTTGTTTCTTTAAATCCTGATGTTGCTGACAAAAGAGATAAATGGTTTTTAAATTTATCATCCGTATCGATACCGTGTGAAATTCGAGATTTGTTGCGGTTAGGAGAGAACTTCTGTCTGCCAGTATTTGATAAAGATAAAACCACCATAGAGTTGTTGAAAAATATAGAACAAAATATTTTTAAACTCCCTGTGGAAAAACGATCTGCAGTCAGAAATAGAGCCTTCCCCATAATAAATAAATTCCATATTTCCATGTCTGAAAAAGCTCACACAAAAAATAGTTTATTTAATGCTTACAAATTGACGGGTAAATTCATCCAAGATAATCCTGATATTTTATTTATGAAGGCGGATAAGGGTAATATCACGGTTGCGATGAACAAGGATATGTACATGGACAAAATGTGTGATTTGCTGGCTGACCGGGATACTTATACTGTTGTTAAAAAAGATCCGACTAGGAACCTAATTAATCAATTACACGGGATTTTAAATAGATGGAAAATGAAGAATTACATTTCTTCAACAACATATAAATCCCTGAACTGCACGGACGGGGTTTTACCGAGAGCGTATGGTCTGCCGAAGGTGCATAAACCGAATTGCCCTTTACGTGTCATCGTGTCATCTAGGAATACACCTCTTTATTACTTGGCAAAATTTTTACATAAGATAATATATAAGGCAATTCCGAAACCTGATTCGGCTATTTCTGATAGTTTCCAATTAGTGAACAAATTAAATGGTTTATGTGTGGACAGTGATGTGGAGTTAGTTTCACTAGATGTTACATCATTGTTCACCAACGTACCATTGGATATGGCTATCGATAGTTTAATTAACAGATGGGGGTATATTGAAAAAGAGTGTATTATTCCACGGGATGAATTTTTATGTGCAATTCGTTTTATTATGAATTCGACTTATTTTATGTTTAATAATGTATGTTATCAACAGACCTTTGGCACGCCTATGGGTTCCCCCCTCTCACCGATCATTGCGGATATCACGTTGCAAGATTTGGAGAATAGAGCGATTGCTGCGATTCCAATGTCATTTCCATTTTATTTTAGATATGTTGACGATATCGCGTTGGCGGCCCCTCCCTCCATGCTTAAAATTGTTTTAAACACTTTCAATTCTTTCCATCCTAGATTGCAGTTCACCATGGAGGAAGGGGTTGACAACCGATTGAATTTTTTAGACGTCACTATTATTATAAATAATGGAAGCATTGAGTTTGATTTATTTCATAAGCCGACGTATTCAGGTAGATATTTAAATTTTGAGTCGCAGCATCCTCTCTGCCATAAAAAAGGCACCATTATCAGCCTCATAGATAGAGTTTTTTGGCTATCTCATCCGAAATTCCATAAAGATAATTTTGAGTCTATGATTGGAGTTCTTTTGTCTAATAATTATCCTCTCAAATTGATATTTCAAACATTACAAGCGCGGTTAAAAAAGTTGTTCTTCCGGTACAATAATAAGTTGCATAACAATAGAACAAATATATGCAATGACAAGATTCCAACGCAGAAAAAAGTTTCGTACTTTAATATTCCGTATATCAATAATGTATCAAAGAGAATCGAGGACATTACACGTGATTTGGATGTCATTCCATCCTATACAGCAATTAACAGTCTCCGTAAATTCATCAAAGTACACAAGGATAAGTTACCAAGGGAACTCCATAACAATGTAGTTTATAAAATTGATTGTATGGATTGTGATGCGTCGTATGTAGGGCAGACGGGTAGATTGTTGAAAACTAGGATGAAAGAACATCGCAGCAACATAAAAAGAAACGCGTCACAATTATCAGTCATATCGGAACATAGATTATTGAACCATGAATTTAATTGGGAGGATGTAAAAATCTTGGATGAGGAGCCTTTTTTAGGTAAACGTTTGATATCCGAAATGATCCACATTAAGCGTCAGAAGAATAGTTTAAATTTACATAGCGATACCGACAAATTAAACGAGAATTTTGATCTGTTAATTGAAAAATTTACCAAAATCTAGCTTTGTGATTAGACATAACCGGATTTTTTCGTTAGACCTTTGACATGAGTGCCGATAAGTATTAGTTGTTTTTATTTTTATTTTCATATTTTATTTTTGTGTTTTTTTTGCGTATATATGTATCGACTGTGTCGAGGTAGAATACCGCACAGTCGTTAGAGTGATGTGTCACGTGTAGCATCGTCTTCTCTCTGTTTTTGCTGTCGGGGTGAGTGTTCTTCCCGGTTTTTAATTTATAATTCTTGGGGATCTTACACGTTTAATTTATACTATGTTGATTAGTGTTGGTAAGGGAGTCACTGCTCTGCTTCCTTCCTGACGATGGTCACCGTTAGGGAGACACTCCGACGACCGGACGGTTCGAATAGGGAGGAGAATGATATTTAATTTATTTGCGGATTGTATGTATACGAGTTTTATAATTTTCTGATTGTACCGATTATCTTTTATTTTTTTGTTTCTTTGTATTTTGCAGCTACTGAAGAAGACCCGAAGTGGGTCGAAACGTTTAGATTTTAATAAATGAGTTTGACTTGAGATCTCATTTTAATTTATTAATTTTGTGCATGTCATCCGCACAGGCTCCGATTGCCGTCGAGATTTTATTTTTATTGTAACACAATAATTTGAGCCGAGATTAACAATTTTTTTATATTAGCTTATCTTATCGGCAAACTTTGATACCTTACAAAGACGCCGCTTATCTTGAATTCGAAAACTTAGCTTATCTTATCTTGTTTATGAAAACTTAGATATCGCTCAAAGACGCCGCTTATCTTATCTTGTAACAGATATTCGCTTATCTTATCTTGTAACAGATACCCGCTTATCTTGTTTATAAACATATCAGGTAACATGATCCCTTATCAGGTAACCTGAGCTGATAAGATAAGCTTATCTACTGATAAGACCCCCCTCCCCCGCGTGACGTCACCCCCCCTCGCCCCCGATTTCCCCCCGCCCCCGCACCCCCCCTCATTGCCCCCGGGTTACAACCCCCATATTATTCCTATTAACATCATCATCGTCTTTAATGAAATGTAGAATCAGTTAATTAGTAGTCAGCGATTAAGTTCGTTTATTATTAATAATTTATTTCGCGAGAACGACTAGCATTAAGCGACGGAACATTGTCATTTTTATGAACTTTTCGGGATCTTTTCGTGAATTTTTGAGATATTCGCATCTTATTTATTGGTTCCGTGATTATAATTATGATTTTACATATAGTTTTGCAATAGATATATTTTGGACGTACTTTAATGTTACTCTTGTCGTTCGCGCATAAAAACTTGTTTACGCGCATCGACTTGTTACATCAGGTGTTCGAAATATCCAGATCTTATTTTGTCTATTATACGGTTGAGCGCAAGAGGACGCGATTCGAACAAGTGTTAAAATCCGTACGTGTGTAATTAATTAAGGAGATCTTTAGAATTCCCGGCTCAATCAAATCACGAGCATCTAACAGTCACATAGAACTTTTAACGCCCAACC
>NW_028190943.1:0-19980 GCF_048542155.1 Nylanderia fulva
TTTTCTCGTATTATCAATATAATTATTTAGCGCAATTTTTTGATTTCACTACTTTTTGATGCTAATATTTTAATTTTTTTCTAGTATTATTAACAAAAATAAAATATAATTTATAAATATAATTTTTGAGAAAATATTTTTGATAATGATTAATTTTTGCAAAGAATTATTTTGGCTATAAACATAATTTTTGAGAAGATAATATATTTGATTACGACTTTTTGTAAAGAATTATTGTTGCTTGCGAAAGATATAACTTAGCACTTTTTTTACATCTGTTACATATATACATACATACATACATATAAATATATATATAAATATATATGTGTGTGTAAAATATTACATATAATAAGCTTAAACGACTTGACTACGACGTAACTAGCAATTTTATTTGATTATTTCACGACGTTTCGACCATTTGGTTGTGGTCCTTTTCAAGTGAAATTTCATCAATTAAACCGAGGTTAACATAACATCACACCGGTGTTATTTGAAATCGAAAGTTAAACGTTAAAAGAGGAACACGTCCCATCGTTATGATGTTAAAAGTTAAAAATTAAAAGAGGAACACGTCCCATCGTTATGATGTTTCGTCAACGACTCCATTACATATAATATTACCAACCTTCCTTACTGTTTGCGCTGACGTGTCCGCTGGCAGCGGGGTCATCATCATCCTCGCGTCCGCTGGCAGCGGGGTTATCGCCATCCTCGCGTCCGCTGGCAGCGGGGTCATCATCATCCTCGCGTCCGCTGGCAGCGGGGTCATCATCATCCTCGTTCCACTGGCAGCGGCGCCGTCGCCGTCCTTGCGTCCGCTGGCAGCGACGCCGTCGCCGTCCTCGCGTTCGCTGGCAGCGGCGCCGTCGTCGTCCTCGCGTCCGCTGGCAGGGGCGCCGTCGTCGCCGTCCTCGCGTCCGCTGATGACGGCGCCGTCGCCTTACTTATATTTACCGGTGTATTCACCGGTAACGGCGTCTCCGTCGTCGTCTTTTTTTTCCGTTTCGGGATGACGTATCCCTCACTTTTTGCTAAAATAATTATACATTAGATAAAAAAAAGGAAAAGAAAGAGAAAGAGAGAGAGAAAGGGAGAGAGAGAGAGAGGGAGAGGGAGAGAGAGGGAGAGGGAGAGAGAGAGCGAGAGAGAGGGAGAGAGAAGAGAGAGAGAGAGAGAGAGAGAGAGAGAAAGAGAGAAAGAGAGAGAGAAATTATGTGGAATACTTACGTCGCTGCATCGTCAGTTCCTTTTTCTTCGGCGACGAAAAGTGGACTGCATATCTCCCGAGTTCGTGCGTTGTTGCCGCGCGGCTAATTGTTATTTGTTTGCAAATAAGATGTTGCCGCACGGCGCGCGCACACACACACACACACACACATATTCAATGTTACTTTTTTATATTTCCTATGTCTTTCACTTTTGCTTTGAAAGATTGCACGAGAATTTTTTATTTATATATAATTATATATACATTTATAATTATATATGATTATATATTATTATATAATGATTATAAACACGTATCCTGGGGCTGCGGTGGTACAGGGGGGGGGAGCGACAGTGATTATATATGATTATATATTATTATAATTATATATGATTATATATTATTATATATAATTATATATAATTATAAATGTATATAATAAGAAAAACATGTCTGATATATTATACCAAAAAGAACATGTTTTTCTCGGTCTTGAACTCTAGTTCGCACGGTGGTAATCCCACGCTTTAAATTGACGCCACGGGATTCACGTTATCAATATAGATTTTTATGAGATATTTGAATTAAAAAGAAATAATTTTTAGAAAAAATATTATTCATCCACTTATTTCAAAAAGATAAAATACAAAATAAAACTACTTTTATCTTTTGGAAATAAGTGGATGTGTTTTGTATATTTTCTCCTTTGGGTTTTATCGGAGCTATCGCCTAGTTCTCTCTTGTGGACTGCGTCGATAGGCAAGGATAGATAGCAGGAACTAGTCTCTTTATTCTAAGTAAGAATACGTAATTTTTATTCTTCGGATCACAAATGTTCTTCTCGGGTTTACCGGACGGCTCATCGTACCAGACTCGCCTTCCGTGCCGCATCGCTCCTTTTTAAAGACGCGGAAACTCTCTCCTAATTCGGCGCTTCGCCCTTGTGGACGCAATAACAAACTGTCGATGTACACAATTACAGAGAGCTCTCAGGAGCGTATATCGAAGGCGCGCGGGGATCACGGAAATTTAATTTTTTCCCAAACATACCCCTCGGGTTGAATCGCCAAGGGATTCAAATGACAGTCAGGGGTAAATCCTTACACATTGAACTGCAATTATTGGAGACAACCTGCAGAATTTAGATTACGCTGAACCGTCCGGACTTACCGGCAATTTACAGAGTTTAACAATAGGTCTTACAAAAGTAGAAGACGCGGTCCTGACTTGAGCAACTCGCACCAGGCCATCCTTGTCAGGCTTACATTCGATGATTCTCGCAAGTTCCCATCTGCAGGGAGGTAAATTAGGATTTTTTATTAGAACAATATCGTTTATGCGAAATTCATCAGATCGATTCTGCCATTTAAAACGCTGCTGCAAGGTGTTCAAGTAGTCAAGACTTCACAATTTCCAAAATTGCTCGTATTTCGCACGCATTAATTGCCATCGATCGAGTCGTGACTCGGAGATATGTAAGACGCTCGGACTCGGAATCGATTTAATGGCGCTACCAATTAAAAAATGCCCTGGTGTGAGCGCATTGCAAGAATTTACATCGTCATGAAGTGCGGCGATCGGGCGCGAATTCAAACATGCTTCGATGTTACATAAAAGCGTGGTGAACTCTTCGACCGTAGGTGTGCAGGAACCAAGTATACGTCGCAAATGGTGCTTAACACTCTTAACACCTGCCTCCCACATGCCCCCAAAATGAGGGGCAGAAGGCGGAATGAAATGCCATTGAACTGGCTTTGACGCGAACTTCGCCTGCAGATCTACGTCGGCTTGAGTCTGTCGGATCGCTGTAACAAGTTCGCGATCCGCGCCTTGATAGGTAGTCGCGTTGTCGGAATAAAGATCGGATGGAATGCCACGACGCGCTACGAACCGTTCGAAAGATGCGAGAAACGCAGCCGTGGAATAATCATGAACGAGCTCTAAGTGTATAGCTCGTGTAGCGAGACAAACAAATAGCGAGATGTATGTTTTGTGCGACTTACGTCCGCGGCCGGAAGCGTCTCGAATTGCGAAGGGGCCGGCGTAATCAAGTCCCGTATGGCAAAATGGACGGGACGGAATTACTCTAAATGTAGGAAGGTCGGCCATAAATTGTACGCCGGTTATGGCGCGATGCCGAGTACATGTCACGCAATTGCGGATACAACCTTTTACCATGCTTCGCGCCCCCAGAATCCAATATTGTTCTCGCAACGTGCGAAGCATTAACTGTACACCGCCGTGAAGTGTATCCTTATGAATTTGATCGATAATGAGCTTAGAAAGGTAATGCTTTGGAAGTAGAATCGGAAATTTACGATCATATGAAAGGTCAGACAGTTGAAGTCGACCACCCACGCGTAGGATACCGGAGGGATCCAGGAACGGATCGAGAGAATGGATGGAGCATCGAACTGGTAACCTCGACTTGGCTTTGAAAGCGACGATTTCTTTTGAAAAGTATTCCGTTTGCATCTGTTTAATCCAGAATCTGTGCGCGGTCTTTATTTCATCGACTTGCAAAATAGAGAGACCTTGAGCAACATCTGGGACTCTCGTTCGAAACTTGAACCGAAGGACGTATGCGGTGACCCGTAGTAAACGTGGCCACGTGGAAATATGATTGAAGGATTCAAAAAGTTCCGCTTGATTTGAATGATGCGAGTGGACTGCATTTGACGCTTTCAATTCGGAATCATCTTCGGTGCAACTTATCGTAGATTGAACTGGCCAATTATCCTCGTTAAATTTCAGCCATGCCGGGCCGTTTCACCAGGAACTGGAAGGCGTTAGCTGAGTTGGATTTATGCCGCGCGATGCGCAATCTGCGGGATTATCTTCTGTTGGCACATGCAGCCATGTCGCCGTAGGAAGCTTCGTTTGAATAGAAGACACTCTGTTAGCTACAAATACTTTTAAATCTGATGGAGCCTTTTGCAACCATGCTAATACGATTGTCGAGTCACTCCAGCAAAACACAGGAATGTTTTGCAATTTCATCGCGTCAATAGTAAACGAAATACAGCGTGCTAGCAGCTGAGCCGCACAGAGCTCGAGTCGTGGAATCGAAATCGTTTTAATCGGAGCAACCTTGGTGTTTGATAGAAGAAGTCGAACATGACTATCGCCAGAATTCGTGACAATTTTTGAATAGACTACCGCTGCATAGGCTTTAGATGAAGCGTCGCAAAAGCCGTGTAAATGCAAGCACTGAATGTTACGCTCGAAGCCTAACCAACGAGGAACTTGCAGAGTCGTCAAGTGTAACATCTTTTCGCAAAAAGCATTCCATTCGGTTGTTATTTCCGCAGGAAGAATATCATCCCATCCGTAGGAAAATTTCCACAGTTTTTGCAGTAGAATTTTGAGAGATATCGTGATCGGAGACACCCATCCGAGGGGATCGAATATTTTCGCTATCGTCGAAAGGATTTGTCGTTTCAAAATGTCGGTAGATGGTGGACGGAATTTTATTTCAAAGGAAAAATTATCATCGCAAGGTGTCCAATGAATACCGAGTATTTTTAATTGTTCACCTTCTTGGAAAGGCTTAGAACTTGCTAGACCGTGATTCGCAGGATTTATATCTTGTAGAATTTCAAAATCGTTGCTGGCCCATTTTCTGAGATGAATGCCTGCGCTTAGTAAACAGCCGATTAGTTGGTCGCGTTTTTTAATCGTGGATGGTTTATCATCGCCTCCGGATAGGACATCGTCAACGTATATTTCATTTTGCAAAATTGCTTGAGCTAGTGGAAAACGCGAACTCTCGTCTATTGAAAGTTGTTTGAGCACGCGTTGGGCGAGATAAGGCGCGCAGGCAGTACCATAAGTAACGGTATTTAATGAATAAGTATGGACTGGCTCGTTCGGAATCGTACGCCACAATATTAATTGATATTGGCGATCGTCTGAATGAATCTGTATTTGTCGAAACATTTGCTGAATATCAGCGGAAAAAACGTATTTGTACAAACGTCATTGAAGAATAATCGCCGGAAGATCGGCTTGCAACTTTGGACCAATCATAAGATGGTCATTCAAAGAAGTGTTATTCGAGGTATTTGCCGAGGCATTAAACACTACACGAAGTTTGGTTGTAGTATTGCCCTCGCGAATAACTGGATGATGAGGTAGAAACGTCGGTTGAAAGAAGCGTTGCACGTTTTCGATTTTTTGCATATGCCCGAGCTCTTCGTACTCGTTAAGAAAGTCGACGTATTGCCCTGAAATTTCCCGAGAATTGGCTAAACGTCGCTCTAGTTGCGCGAGTGAACGCGTAGCTACTGACCTTGACTCGCCGATTTTTATCGGAGGACCAGACTTGAAGGGTAAGCGGACAACATAGCGCCCTGAAGAATCGCGCATATGTGTCTCTTGAAAATGTAAGTTGCAACGAAGATTTTCCTCTGAGAGAGCGTGTGTCGTTGGAATTTCTTCCAGCTCCCAAAAACGTCGGAGTTCGAAATCGAGATTGCCAGAAGTTGCTTGGTGAACGTGAATTCTTTGGCTATTTTTTTGGTTTGAAATAGGACCCGAAATGATCCACCCGAATATCGTTTCTTGCGCAAGTGTAGCATCGTTAGAAGCTTTCATTAAGCCACCCATCATAATTGAACCGTATAATTCGGCCCCGAGAAGTACTTCGATTGCATCATTTGAGCTTGGATTTGGATCGGCTAGATTCAATTTGGAAAGAAACGGAATCTCTTGTAATTGGAAATGAGGTGGAATGTACGCTGTAATTTTTGGAACGACCAATGCTTTGGTATGAAGAATCGTATCATTTTTATTAGTCGCGCTGATAAAAATAGAGACGGCATGTTGAACGCAATTAGACGTAGTGTCACCGATGCCAGATACCTTTACGCGTGTTGAAATTAAGCGAGCTCTCAACATTTGAGCGACTCGTGACGAAACGAATGTGGCATCGGAACCTTGATCGATTAGTGCTCGCGTGTAAACATGTCGACCGTTTTCTGATCCTATACAAACACGTGCGGTAGCCAGGAGCACGGGTTTAACTCCCGCGTTCACGTGTGAATGTACGTTGGACGCGTTATCGCATTGTCCAGAGTCTGTTGTTGTCGTTAAACTTGACCTTGAATTTTCGTGTAACAAAGTATGATGTTGTCTTTTACATTTCAAGCAAGTAAAGGAACTACGACAATTCGAAACGTAATGACCTTTGGTCAAACAATTTTTGCATATATTATTTTTTTGAACAAACTCTAGTCGATGCGAAATGCTTAACGCTTGAAATTTCTCGCAATGCATTAAACGATGTGTTTCGGAACAAAGAGCGCACGTACTCGCGGTGTTTGTATGGTGAGAACGCACTATATTATTTTTTCGTGCCGCATTTGGAATCGAGCGAGCACCAAAACTCTTTTCGGATGAGTTTCCGTTGGCGGACTTCGAGTTATCTCCGTCCTTGGATACAGCCTTAAGCGAACGAATTTGTGTATCTAGAAACGCGTATAGTTTTTCCATTGTAGGATATCTCCTCTCTGAACCTAAGCTGACTTCCCAATCTTTTCTCGTCAATTTGTCTAGTTTTTGTACAAGAATGTAGACTAAAATCATATCCCATTCATCTACAGAACATTTCAAGGCACGCAGAGCATTTATCGATTCCGATGAATTGGAGCGTAATTGTTTTAACCCGTACAGATCGTTAGACGAAACATTAGGAATGGTAAATAAACGTTTGAAATATGCGTCAATAATAACGCGTTGATTTTCGTAACGATTCGTGAGTTCCTTCCATGCAACATCGAAATTACTATCGGTTAGAGAAAGATGGGAAATCAACTTAGCAGCGTCGCCAGTAACCGCGGATAATAAATATTGCAATTTCTCGACTTGCGATATGGAACAGCGATTTTTAACGAGCGCAAGAAACAAATCGCGAAACGTTAGCCACTCGGTTACATTACCGGAGAAAGAAGGCAAGTTGATCTTCGGCAATCGGATCTCGTTGATGGACGTCGTTGCGGCCGCCGTTGGTACAGGAATGGAAATTGAAGCGACGTTGAATGCCTCGAGTTTTTCTTGAAAGAAGTCGTAGGCTTGCATGTACGAGACCTCCGCCTTGTCTAGCAGCTTGCTCTTGAAGAAGGAAAGCTGTGCCGCGTCTGCGTCGGTTGCTACTGCCTCAATGATAGCGGCATTCTCCTGGCATTTATTCCAGTAATTTTGCAAAAGTTGAAATCGTCCTTTAGTGATGGCATGAGTTTGATTATCAACTCCAAGCTTTTGGAAATTCGTTATTGAGTTCGTTAAATAACGTAAATTCGTATCGAACGCAAATATTGCCTTGTCCATTTCGATCAATTGTCTTGCAGAGCTCGACCTTGTAAGGTAAACACGGTGTTGAAATAGAGAACGTATGTACGTGAGTCGAAATACTTCCTTGTCGTACGGAAATTTTTACTCGGAATGTAGCGCAATTGTTGAATGGCTCACTTGAAGTAGTTGCACTGCTTGCACGTGTATCTTGTTTGAATCCATCAGTTAATTTCTCGACACAGATCCGGCTCGAAGGACCATGTTT
The DNA here is from genome assembly GCF_048542155.1 of Nylanderia fulva. Lineage (NCBI taxonomy): Eukaryota > Metazoa > Arthropoda > Insecta > Hymenoptera > Formicidae > Nylanderia > Nylanderia fulva. Next base: position 7,767 of record NW_028190943.1, read on the forward strand.
TGTATATTTTCTCCTTTGGGTTTTATAGGAGCTATCGCCTAGTTCTCTCTTGTGGACTGCGTCGATAGGCAAGGATAGATAGCAGGAACTAGTCTCTTTATTCTAAGTAAGAATACGTAATTTTTATTCTTCGGATCACAAATGTTCTTCTCGGGTTTACCGGACGGCTCGTCGTACCAGACTCGCCTTCCGTGCCGCATCGCTCCTTTTTAAAGACGCGGAAACTCTCTCCTAATTCGGCGCTTCGCCCTTGTGGACGCAATAACAAACTGTCGATGTACACAATTACAGAGAGCTCTCAGGAGCGTATATCGAAGGCGCGCGGGGATCACGGAAATTTAATTTTTTCCCAAACAGGATGGTTTATATATTTTTAAGGTAGTAGATATTAAACTGATTACACTGGCTGTCTATTCGATTTGTTAAACTATATTTATTGACGTTTCGACCATACGGGTTGTGGTCCTTTTCAAAATTACAATAGAAGCATTCTAGAAATTAATGTACATGCAATCAGAATCAACATTTAAATTGAAAACGTGAAATGTAACAAATGAGACTTACAATGAGTTACTGCATATCGTTATTGACATTTAAAAGTACGCTCCGGTGAGACTTAACTTAAGATCGGATGGTAAATTAACTGCGTTTCACTTGTGTCATCTTGCTACGACTGAGCACACTGTACTAACGAATAAACACGCCGAAAATTATGTCAAAGTTAAAAGTTAACAATATTTACATTCTCGCTAAATTGTGATGTACCATATGGCAAATTACTAAAATAAAATATAAAAAATGAAAAATAAAATATAAAAAGTATAAGATAATAAAAAGACAAATAAATAAATAAATAAATATATTCGGTTCGCTTATGTCATCCTGCCTTAACATACCAATAATAAACTACTAATAATAGCTCCCAACAATGTATGTTAAAAATTTTTTACTTCAATTTCTAAACAAACTGTCATATATCGTACTAAAGCTTTCAGTGTCTTTCTGGCAAATGGCAAATTATTTACACTCTATCTTACTAAATTCAATTCAAAAACCTCGATCGTTCGTCAAAGATAGTTGGGAGTTCGTCAAATCAATAAATAATAAAACCATAGAGTCAACCGATATAATGGTGTCGTTGGATGTCTCTTCACTCTACACTAATATTCCGAAGGAACTAGTTGTTTAGGATTGAGAAAAATTTGCCGCGCTCGATCGAACGAAACTTCACGGCTCAATCGAGAATTTAAGTGAAAGCAATTGCCGCGGGCCTAACACGGCAGCACCTCGCGGCACGCACCGCGGGAAGCGCCGCGGAAGCAAATTTTCGGCCAATTAGCGCGTTCCGCGTGTACCCCTCGCGATCAGGCGGTCGATAGCGTGATCGATGAGGGTAGCATTCCGTCGAAAACAGTCGTCGCGGAGAGAGAGCCGGCGTTGGTCGCAAGTCAGACCAAAGAATTCGCGTTACCGTGTAATAAGTGCGTGAATGTATTATCGCGACAAATACGAACAGATTTGCGCGGTATTGTGTGACATATCGAGAGTGAAGAGTTAACGAGTAATCGGATCTCGTTCGCGACGCAACATACACGTTCTCGCGACGAATTCGCCATTGTCTCGTGCATGCTACGTGCACGTGATCGAATATTACGAGTATTCGGATCCTGCTGGAGGATTCACTGCGATATTCGCGTATCGGTGAATGCATGTCGTGCATTCTCTCTCTCGCTCGTTCTCTCTCTCTCTCTCTCTCTCTCTCTCTCTCTCTCTCTCTCTCCCGCGCTCTCTCTCACAATTGTCGTAGTACGCCGTCGCGACGAACTCGCCGTCGTATTGTGCACGCTGCGTACACGTGATCGACTCCTGCGAATATTCGAATCCTTCTGGAGGATTCTGTGTGATAGTTAATTGCATATAAATGCACGTGATCGAACATTACGAATATTCGGATCCTGCTGGAGGATTGAATGTCACATAATTGAAGACAATTATTAAGTCGCGTCAAATCATATGTGCGCGTGTTTGATAAATTATAACGGTCGTCCACAAGAGGACAAATTTGTTGTTGTACGATTCGCGATCGTGACTTTCAAATAAGACATTGTTTTCTCTTGCGACAAAAAACATTGGTGTCGATATCGAACAAACAGTTTTTTCTTTTGTGATCGCGAGCTTCGAAACGTGTACAGCAAACGCTTTCGATTCTCATATCGAGTTTTTGTTCTTTTTTTCTTTGATTTGTTTGTGTCAAGTCCAGGTGACTTTCTGACATGTGAAATAATAAATTGATCTGTTTTTGTTCATCAACTTCAAGACTTCTTTTCAATTCGGCTTCCTACGTAAATCATCAATCTCAGCGCACACATGGGTGCGCGATCACCCTATTAAGATACAGTCCACTCAACAATTATCCTATTGTCCATCCATCACATCTCTCATGAGATTCCTATGATTTCTTTCCAATAAAAAAAAAAAAAAACGGGTGAAGGATTTGAGAGGCGGCGCGCGAGACGCGGCCCTAAAAAGGCCGAGCATGCTCGTTCGCCGCAGCTTCGCGTCGGACCACGGTTCAAGCCGCGCGTTCGCAACATTTGGTCCTTCGAGCCGGATTTGAGATTGGTGACGAATTGAAAAGTGAAAAACTCAAGTAAAAAACACAGTGACATTGCAAGTACATTCAAAATCGGACATCATCAAACGCTATCAGTGCATTCAAAGAGAGTGACAGCTCGGTTCGTAAAAGACTAATTTGATTAAATTCAGTGTCGTTGAAACCTCAGTTGATTAAATTCAGTGTCAAAATGGAAGAAGCTCTCGCAAATCAACAAACTGCTTGCTATTCAGTTGCTCGAGCTCTCGACAATTTTAAGAAGATCGGTCGGTCAAATCTGACGGCCGCCAAAATTCGCTCGCGAATGACGAGCTTACAAGACACGTGGACACAATGTGTACGCAATCACGCGACACTGCTGCAGCTTGTTCCTGACGAGAAGCAAGTTTCAATTCACTACTTCAAAAAGGAGACCTTCGCCTTCCACGAGGACCTCTATCAGGCAGCTATGGACTACATGAACGAGTGCTTGGAGGAGCTGGTTCCAGTCGTAAGTCGTGAAACCTCTTTCAACGCTTCGTTCGCGCATACAGACTCTGCGTCATTATCGGTCAAACATCTTCCTCCCATCAAATTGCCGCCGTTCACCGGTAAGATTGAGGAGTGGGAGACTTTTCGCGATCGGTTTCAATCGCTTATTATAGACAATCGCGAATTATCGAACTTCAGTCGCATGCATTTTTTAGTGTCAAGTTTAACAGGCTCAGCTCGCGATGCGATATCAGGTATTAAAGTCACCGCGGATAACTTCTCGGTTGCGTGGAAAGCATTAACAGCGCGTTTTGAAAATAAGCGCCGATTAATTGAGACTCACATTTCGAATTTGTATAATCTTCCGAAAATGACTCGTGAGTCAGCTGTCGAGCTTCACGCCTTACGCAATAAAGCCGAACAAGCGATCTCAACATTGCAACGTCTTAATCGTTCGCCGGACGATATAGTCAGCGACATGTTAGTTTATTTTCTCTCTCAGAAGTTCGATCCCGCCACGCGCCGTGCGTGGAAGTTAAAAACGAGCGATATCGAAAATCCGCCAACATACAAAGAAGTATTAAAATTTATTTCGTCGCGTGCTCTCGCGTTAGAGGAACTTCACCCTCGCGATAACGACAAGACCAAGTCACATGCGAAAGTGACTAGCGCAACAGCGACTGCGTCATTTAATATAGTGTGTTCAATGTGCAAGCAATCGCACATTCTCTCAAAATGTCCGCAATTTGTAGCAAAGAGTCCGATTCAGCGACGCGAATTGGTTAAGAAATTTCGACGATGTTTTAATTGTTTGAGTGATAAACACATGTCGATCAATTGTCAAAGTAATTTCACATGTCGAACATGTAATAAACGACATCATTCTATGATTCATCTCGATTCGGACTCATTGCAACAAGTTACAAATGCGAACAATACGTCAAACGCGAATGACGTCATCGACAACGTGCCTAACGTTACGGCACTCTCATCAGTTACAATGACAACTGCGCCGACTCCTGTTGTCTTATCTACTGCAAAGGTGAATTTGCAGGCGCCTTCTGGACGCTCATTGGTTGTCAGAGCCTTGATTGACGGTGGATCAGAGCTCACGTTTGTGACGGAGCGCGTTGCTCAAATATTACGTCTCAAGCGTATACGAACGCTTACTTCAACGTCGGGAATAAGCTGCGCTGACACCGGTACATGCCGATCTGCGGCTCTGATTCACATCACTCCTCGCAAAAAATCGAAACCAAGGTTCACAACGGTTGCCTATATTATGAAGGCATTAACGAGGTATGCTCCCAGAAACGCTTCGCAATCGCAAGATTGGAAACATATTTCCAATCTGGAATTGGCTGACGATGATCCTACCGGATCAACACCGATTGATCTCATAATAGGATCCGATTTATATAATCACGTACTCGTTCACGTACGTAACGGACCGCTCGGTCAACCAGGTGCAATTGAGTCGCATTTCGGATGGATCCTATCCGGAACAACCTCTATCCCGAATCACGTGACACAACCCTCTCATGTGGTAACTTCAACTCTCGTAATTCCGCCTGTTGAGGATGCGAGTCGCGTCGTGCAATCAGCTCAGTTAAATCAACGTTACAGTGTTGTCGCTCATTGTTGTTCTCTCGAAAATCAATTGTCTAAATTCTGGGAGGCAGAAGAAACACCTCAATCAATTGAAATGTCCCCAGATGACGAACAATGTGAAGAACATTTCAAACAAACGCATTCGAGAACATCGGATGGGAGATATATCGTGCGTCTGCCGTTTCGAAACGGCCCACCCATCGAAATCGGTGAATCTCGCGAAATAGCCGCGCGTCGGCTTTCGTCGTTACTTCGGAGAATTAATAATCAACCTGCGATTAAGCAGGAGTATGCTGAATTCATGAGCGAATACGCACAGTTGAATCATATGAAAGTAATCGCACCGGTGGATTCAGTAAATTCACAAGTCGTGTACATCCCTCATCATCCGGTCATTCGAGAGACTAGTTCGACAACTCGGTTGAGAGTCGTATTTGACGCCTCATGCACAACCTCTAACGGTACCTCGCTCAATTCTCACATGTTTACTGGGCCTAAACTACAGTTAGATCTGCAATCGGTTTTATTACGTTGGCGACAGCACAAATACGTTTACTCCGCAGACATAGCGAAAATGTATAGACAAATATTGGTCGACTCGCGAGATAGAGATTATCAACGCATCCTATGGATAGATGAAAATTCGAATATTCAAGAACATCAACTCCTTACGGTAACATACGGTACGGCTTCCGCACCGTTTTTAGCTCTTCGAGTCATTAATCAGTAAACGATGATGAAGGAAGCTCATTTCCACTAGCATCTGCGGTTTTAAGCGAGAACGTCTATGTGGACGACGTGCTGTTTGGGGCCGAAGATATGCCTCTCCTTAAACAGACTCGAGATCAAGTTTGCAAATTATTGAAACGCGGTGGATTCGATCTTCGCAAATGGGCGAGTAACAAACCGGAGTTGCTCTCAGATATTTCATCGGATCATCACGGGCTCGCACAGCTTAAATTATTCGAGACTGACAACAAACTGAAGGTTCTCGGTATTTTTTGGAATCCGACGCACGATTGTTTCCAGTTTCAAATTGAATTACCACAGACTCTCCCTTCTACAAAACGAACGATTCTCTCTACCATAGCCAGAATATTCGATCCACTTGGATGGGTCACACCCGTGGTTCTCAAAGCGAAAGTTTTTATGCAGAAATTATGGCGACACAAAGTAGGCTGGGACGACAATCTCTCAGAAGATCTCCTTTTACAATGGAGCATGATTTATAAATCACTTCCTTACATCAAAAGCATAAAACTTAGTCGCTGGATTGGATGCGATTCAGATACCAAGAGCATCGAGTTACACGGTTTCGCGGATGCTTCCCAAGTAGCTTACGCCGCAGTAGTTTTTTTGAGAGTCACAACATTATCCGGTCATACAACTGTTTCGCTCCTCGCTGGGCGATCCAAAGTCGCGCCTATCAAACCGCTGACAATTCCTCGATTAGAATTGTCAGCTGCGGTCTTATTAGCGCGCCTAATTGAATTCATCAGAAAATCTCTTCATTTCACGAAAATGCCAGTCCATTGTTGGACAGATTCGAGTATTGTGCTTGCTTGGTTAAACAAGCACCCATCTCATTGGAAAACTTTCGTCTCGCATCGCGTAACAGAGATTCAAACACGAGTATCTGATGGCATTTGGCATCATGTCAGTACACATGAAAATCCCGCTGACTGTGCATCTCGTGGTTTACTCGGCACAGAATTAAGCGCCTTCGACATTTGGTGGCGCGGACCTTCATGGTTGAGTCTTAAACAGGATGATTGGCCCACATTCACAATAACGCCGATAGACGAAACACAGTTAGAAGAAAAACCGTGTCAAGTGCATCAAATGAACGCTAATGAACCGTGGAATCTCACTACTCGATATTCATGGTGGCCAAAATTAATACGTATTACCGCCTACATTTACCGTTTCATAAGGAAGTGTAGAAAGAAACACACAATAGGATCGAACAACAAGTCTCAATATCACGCTCTTACTACAGATGAATTCAACGAAGCACGAAACTTCTGGCTGAACTTCATTCAGTTAGAACTATTCGAAAACGAGCTCCATAATTTAAAGTCAAACAAACCGTTGCCTACTCACAGTCCAATTCTCTCATTAAATCCGTTCCTGGATTCTGACGGTCTAATTCGCGTTGGGGGGCGATTAGAACACTCGTCATTATCTTTCCAGTCCAAGCATCCAATCTTATTAGCCAACCATACGATCACTACCATGATCATCCGTTATACGCATGTTGTATCTCTCCATGCCGGTCTTCAATCCACTCTTTCAAAACTTAGACAAGAGTTTTGGATTTTGAGAGCAAGAAGTCTAGTAAAGTCGGTTATTTATAAATGTGTTCCGTGTACAAGAGAAAAGGCTCAAGTAGCTAGTCAGCTGATGGGCCAGCTACCTACAAGTCGTGTTTCGGCGCCCTCTCGAGCGTTTCTACATAGCGGTGTCGACTACGCCGGACCAGTCTTTACACGTGCTTCAGCCGGCCGAGGAATTACCTCGCGAAAGGCCTACATAGCACTCTTTATTTGTTTAGCCACACGCGCTATTCATCTCGAACTGGTTAGTGATTACTCGACTGCTGCCTTTCTTAACGCTTTTCAAAGATTTTGTGCGCGACGTGGATTACCAGAGGTCATGTACTCGGACAATGGTACTACGTTCGCAGGAGCAGACAAGGAGTTGTCGCAAGCGTATCGAGACGCTCAAAGCGATTGTTAACTTTCTCAACTTTATCGTGTCAGATAACATCACATGGAGTTTTATCCCTCCCCATGCTCCACACTTCGGTGGATTGTGGGAGGCAGGGGTCAAAAGCGTTAAATACCACCTTCGTAGGATATTAGGAAATCACACCCTCACTTTCGAGGAACTTACTACCGTGCTTTGTAAAGTTGAAGCATGCTTAAATTCAAGGCCCCTGTGCCCATTGACTGATTCGATTGACGATTTTGAAGTGCTCACTCCGGGTCACTTTTTGATTGGATCGGCAATCACAATCAATCCAGAACCTTCTGTTCTGCAAATCAATGAAAACAGACTGTCACGGTGGCAGTTGTTGCGACAGATCACGGAGCGTTTTTGGAAGCATTGGCACGCCGACTATATTAACACGCTTCAACAGCGAACTAAGTGGCGAAAGGCAAAGTCACTTATCCATATCGGTTCCATGGTTCTGATTCAAAATCCTCTTCTTCCTCCTTGCAAATGGGAACTCGGACGCGTAATCCACTGTCAACCAGGCTCTGACGGATTAATTCGAGTAGTTTCCGTCAAAACAGCGAACTCGGAATATAAGCGTCCCATAACTAAGTTATGTGTGCTTCCAATCGACGTTGATTCTGACGATTCCATCGAGGATCAACCTCGAGTGTCAAGCAATTAGCGATAATTCTAGTGTAAGTTAATTATACGATTCTAATTCTAATTACGTTATAATTTATGTAGCAAGTAAGTCAAGTTTATGTTCATTAGTTAAGTCAAAGCGTGCAAGTAAAGTCGCCAAGGCGGGCGGCGCTTGCAATCCTAAGTTTAAGGTCGTGCGAATTAGTACGAACAGCGGATACTGTTGTTTACGCGATCTGCGTTAAATGTTAAAATCCGTCCGCGATAACAACAGTGATCTTTAGAAGTCAACTTTAAGTCAATATTGTCAGCCGTTTCAGGTCTACAATTTCACTTTAGTGCGATCTGAGCGTGATCAGAAGTTACATCTCAGTATCTTATATATTGCATGGGATCAATCGTGACGAACAATCACACGCAATTAGTTTTCATTTAGCAAACCTCACTCACACGGGAGTGAACGATGCATCCTTGTGTAAGGTATACCGCGAGATCGAGTAGTTTCGAAATTCAAATTTCGAGGCGGGCGGTATGTTTAGGATTGAGAAAAATTTGCCGCGCTCGATCGAACGAAACTTCACGGCTCAATCGAGAATTTAAGTGAAAGCAATTGCCGCGGGCCTAACACGGCAGCACCTCGCGGCACGCACCGCGGGAAGCGCCGCGGAAGCAAATTTTCGGCCAATTAGCGCGTTCCGCGTGTACCCCTCGCGATCAGGCGGTCGATAGCGTGATCGATGAGGGTAGCATTCCGTCGAAAACAGTCGTCGCGGAGAGAGAGCCGGCGTTGGTCGCAAGTCAGACCAAAGAATTCGCGTTACCAGTGTAATAAGTGCGTGAATGTATTATCGCGACAAATACGAACAGATTTGCGCGGGTATTGTGTGACATATCGAGAGTGAAGAGTTAACGAGTATCGGATCTCGTTCGCGACGCAACATACACGTTCTCGCGACGAATTCGCCATTGTCTCGTGCATGCTACGTGCACGTGATCGAATATTACGAGTATTCGGATCCTGCTGGAGGATTCACTGCGATATTCGCGTATCGGTGAATGCATGTCGTGCATTCTCTCTCTCGCTCGTTCTCTCTCTCCTCTCTCTCTCTCTCTCTCTCCTCTCTCTCTCTCTCTCCCGCGCTCTCTCTCACAATTGTCGTAGTACGCCGTCGCGACGAACTCGCCGTCGTATTGTGCACGCTGCGTACACGTGATCGACTCCTGCGAATATTCGAATCCTTCTGGAGGATTCTGTGTGATAGTTAATTGCATATAAATGCACGTGATCGAACATTACGAATATTCGGATCCTGCTGGAGGATTGAATGTCACATAATTGAAGACAATTATTAAGTCGCGTCAGATCATATGTGCGCGTGTTTGATAAATTATAACGGTCGTCCACAAGAGGACAAATTTGTTGTTGTACGATTCGCGATCGTGACTTTCAAATAAGACATTGTTTTCTCTTGCGACAAAAAACATTGGTGTCGATATCGAACAAACAGTTTTTTCTTTTGTGATCGCGAGCTTCGAAACGTGTACAGCAAACGCTTTCGATTCTCATATCGAGTTTTTTGTTCTTTTTTTTCTTTGATTTGTTTGTGTCAAGTCCAGGGTACTTTCTGACATGTGAAATAATAAATTGATCTGTTTTTGTTCATCAACTTCAAGACTTCTTTTCAATTCGGCTTCCTACGTAAATCATCAATCTCAGCGCACACATGGGTGCGCGATCACCCTATTAAGATACAGTCCACTCAACAATTATCCTATTGTCCATCCATCACATCTCTCATGAGATTCCTATGATTTCTTTCCAATAAAAAAAAAAAAAAACGGGTGAAGGATTTGAGAGGCGGCGCGCGAGACGCGGCCCTAAAAAGGCCGAGCATGCTCGTTCGCCGCAGCTTCGCGTCGGACCACGGTTCAAGCCGCGCGTTCGCAACACTAGTCATAAAAGGTATAGAAAAGAGATGGAATGAGATATCGGGACATACTAATTTTAGTTTTCAACAGTTCAGGCATGCGATTGATGCAATATTGTGTTCAACTAGTTTCATGTTTAATGGGATAGCTTATGAACAGATTTATGGGAGTCCAATGGGCTCACCTCTCTCCCCCATACTCGCAAATATCGTAATGGAGGATCTTGAAACGGATTGTTTGTCCTTGCTTGTTTCGAAACATCTTGTTTCTATAGATATGTAGATGACATATTCATGATCCTTCCAAAGTAAAACTTTAAGGGCAGGTTTTTAATACTACCCCAAACACTTTTACTTATAATTAAAAAAATAATTCTCTCATTTTTTGAAACTTTCCACGGGGAAATAAGCTCAACAAAGGGGACAAAAACCCAAAAATTTTCGAAGTCAAATTTTTTTTCTCGAACTCCAAAAAAATAAAATTAACCATTCCAATTTATTTTCCATGAAAAAATTTATCTAACAAAAGGGTTTTTACTCAAAATTTAAAAAAATTTTAAAAAAAATATTTTTAAAATAATTCTTTCCGGGGAAAACCATTAAAAAATGTCAAAAAAAAACCCCAAAAGCTTCACAACCTAAACAAAAATAAAAAAATTTTAAATGTAGTTCAAAAAGGATTTTAAGGGAAAATTTTTAAAATACATTTGGGGGCTATTATTGTATTTATTATGGTAGTTAGGCGGATGACAAAGCAAACCCAAATTTTTTTTTATTTATTTTTTTTGTCTTTTTTATCTTATACTTTTTATATTTTTTTTTCTTTTTTATTTTTATTTTTAATTTACCATATGGGGCTCACAATTTGCGAGAATTAAAATTGTAAATTTTTAAAATTTGACATAATTTTCGGCGTTTTTATTCGTTTGTACCGGGCCAGTCGTAGCAAATCCAATGAAACCATTATTTACCATCCACTTAAGTTAATCCACCGGGGCACTTTTAAAAGCAAAAACGAAAAGCAGAACCCTTGGAAATCTCTTTTTTACTTTCCGTTTCAATTTAAAAGTTGTTCTGATTGCATTACATTAATTTTCTGAAAACTTCTATTTTAAATTTTTAAAAGGGCCAACCCTTGGTCCCAAAAGTCAAAAAATATAGTTTAAAACAAAAACGAATAAAACCAGTGTATCAGTTTAATATCTACACCTTAGTTTTCTTCCTGGCGAGAAATTTTAAAATTTTAAAATTTTTTTTATTTTACAAAACCCCTTTCTCTTTAATTCAAAAATTTCCCGAAACCAATTTATACCAGGCCGGTTTTCGCCAAATTTTGGCGTGGGTATCACCAGGGAAATCGGTTCAGTCCGCTAGGACACGCCTTTTTTTCGCATGTGCGATGGGGCCCTTTTTTGCCACGGGCCGAGGTGGCGATAAATGTCGCTCCCCCCCCCCCCCCGACCCCCCCCCGCCCCAGGATACTTTTTGCACTGGGCCCACACACCATTTTAAAAATCCCCGCACAGGGCCCAGGGAAATTAAATTTTGCAAATTTTTTTTTTTAAAAAAATAATTTTATTCATAACTAAAAAATTTAACAAAAATAATTTAAAAAGAAATTTTTTAAAATTTATCAATGTATTGTTTAAAATTTATCTTAAACGAAGGAAAAAAGAAAATCTCGATTACTTTATTTGTCAAACATAATTAAAAAATTTTGAAAAATCATTTTTTTTTGTTTTGTATTTCAAACTAAATTTTTTATTGAATTTGCTCGATAAAAAAATTTAGTTTATTTTACAATTTTACATATAATTTTGATAAAATTCAAGTTGTGAAATTTACCTTTTGGAATCGAGCAAACAATCGAAATATACGACTTTTATTTATCGAATTCTGATTAAAAAAATAAACATAAACGGATTTTCCTTTTTCCCCTTTTATGACGCGATAAATTTAAAACCAATAATTGATCATTTAAAAAAATTTTTCTTATTGTTTTTATGAAAAATTTTTTATATAAAAAAAATTTTTTTCCGGCTCGAATATTGTGTTACAAAAAAAAAAATCCCAACGGCAATCGGGGCCCGTGCGGGCGACAGCACAAAATTAATAAAAATTAAAAAAGGGGTCTCAAATCAAACCATTTATTAAAACAAAAAGTTTCGCCCCTTCGGGGCTCTTCATAGTGCAAAAAACAAGAAAAAAAAATAAAAAGAATTTAAAA
>NW_028190943.1:20678-42681 GCF_048542155.1 Nylanderia fulva
TTCCTATTCCGTCCGGAAACCGCGGCAGCGGAAACCGCAATACAATTCTGGGCCCTCGTAAGATGTTCGTCGGGGTACCCCAAATGACCTGGAGACTTCCGTCGGGAGATCCGGGAAATTTTCTTTTTCTGTATAATCCTTTCGAGTTCCCTGGAACCTCTAGCAGGATATAGGGTTTGGCGCGAAGATCACGCGCAGTTGCGGCGTGTTCCGGATCTTCTCCCCTCGGACCTTGAAATCCAGGATAAATGGCCACGTGGAGGTGTCGATGTCCGGTTTCCGCGCGGCTCGGCGTCTCAGCGTCTGGTGTTCGTTGCGTTCTCTGTCAGTGGCGTCTCTGTCTGCTCATGCTTTTCCCTTCCTGTCATTTGCATTCGCGCTCGCGCCGTTTGTCGTACCCATATCCGCAGCGGTCTCCAAGGTAAAAGAGCCTCTAGTCGAATAGAGATAATGTGGTAAGGGAAGTCGGGGAAATGTATACTCGCCCTCCGTCCGTATTCGGAATAAGGATTGGCTCTGGATGAGCGGGGGGGCGTGTCGGGCTTGTGTCGGGAAAGCGGGTCTGGTGCTGACGTTCCCGTTCCCGGTCCCTGGTCATGTTAACGGGGTAATTGGGCGTTCTCAACAAATCACCTCGCGGGAACAAGCCGGTCCAAGAGGCCGGGATCTCCCCGAGCAGCCTCGCTTCCCTCTGTTTCCCAGTTCCATTTGCCCCCTCTGCATCTTCCCTTGCTGCGCAGGCCTTCCGTGGCGGCGCGAAGCAGTCGTGGCCTCACTCTTCGGCCGCCCATTCAACGCCAGCTCGAAACTGTCACGGACTAGGGGGAATCCGACTGTGTCTAATTAAAACAAGCAATGTGCGAGTGGTGCCCAAACCTCCATTCACGTTACCTCCTTCCCCCGTGGTCTGGGGCCTCGCTTTTGTTTGACTCAATTGTGATTTCTCTGCCCAGTTCTCGAATGTCAACGTGAAAAATTCAAGCAAGGCGGGGTAAAGGTCGACCGATCACAGTTTACCCATAAACGACAGGTGGAAGAAATACAGCGAATCCAGGAATCCTGTGGCAAAGCGTCCGGCCCTGACGTCGTTCGATCGGTCCGCGAGGGCCAAAAATAGCGAGGTACGCGACGGGTGACCCCGTCTAACGTTGTCGGGGTTTGCGGTAGTTGGCTAAATGCGTGGCCGATTCGACGTGATCTGCTGGCGCTGAGAATGTGCCAGTTTCTGGGTCCTAGGCATGCTGAAGCTTGTCATAAGCCATTCGATTAGACAACAACCGGGTATTGGAGGATGTAGGGAAGCCCCACCGGGATGATGGCTACCCGGGGCCCTACCAATTGGTGTCTGACAGTCTCACGGGGCGTGGGAAAGCTAGGCGCCTGTCGCATTGTGTGTCTTTGGATTAATTTTATGTGTACGCAATTCCCTTAAAGCATTTGGGAAGCCCTCTTGGCGATCCCAGCCCATCCATTGCCCGGTTGGACGTAAATATTATTCGGCATGCGTGGATCGGGTGCCGTGCGTTACCTGGGCTTCACAAAGAGGTAAACGAAAGCAACCCTCACCTTGTCTCAGCTCCCTCTTACAGTCTTCACAGTTTTTGTTGGATCTCTGTTAGGTACTGGTGGCGCCTATTTGCCTGCAAAACCGTAACCTATTCCTAGTCCATTGTTTGCGTGGTAAACAACCGCGCCCGCTCCGGTCTGAAGTATCTGTTGTCCTGCTGGCGTACGTATACCAGTGTATGTGCGCTGGTAAATATGGGAAATCCCAGGTTGTGGATCCCATTTTAAGAGCGGCAAGGGGAGTAACGCGTATTTATCCGCCCGTTCCAACCGGTGGCTGTTGTCTCGGTTCGGCTGTTGGGGTCTAACCCGCCCCCAGAACCCCCCGGTGCGGGTCGTAACCATGACTTCTACTTCTTAAAGGGTAGCCAAATGCCGTCGTCCATCTAATTAGTGACGCGCATAATGAATGTATTAACGAGATTCCCCACTGTCCCTATCTACTGTCTAGCGAAACCCACTGTCCAAGTTAACGGGTCTTTGGAAAAATTCTCGGGGGGACAATAAACCCTGTTTGATCCTTCCTTCTCTATTCTGCAACTGTAAGGAGACTTACAGGTGTAACAATAAGTATGGAGATGGCACATCGCCGGTGAAATACCACTACTTTCAATATCGTTTTTCCTTCTTACTGGGCGGTTTAATCTTCTTGTATCTGCGTTCCCCTAGTTCTTTTTCTTCTCCCGCGTCTTTTACCACTCTATTTGGTTAGAGCCCAAAGCGTGTCAGAGTGGCGTGTAGCCTCGGCCGATCGACCGTATACTCCCTCGTGATCCGATTCGAGGACACTGCCTAGGCGGGGAGTTTGACTGGGCGGTACATCGTGCAAGAGAATACGCATGTTCCTAAGGCCAGCCTGCAGCGAGGAACAGAAACCTCGCGAGAGCAAAAGGGCAAAAGCTGGCTTGATCTCCGGATGTCGTACGCCATAGAGACGGCGAAAGCCACGGCCTATCGAGTCCTTTTGGGCTTGAAAGAGTTTTCCATGCAGAAGTTTCAGCAAAGTAACCAACAGTGATACCTGTGCTTGTGGCGGCCCGAGCTTTCATGATCTACGGAAGAGTTGCTCTAGGTGTAAATGGTAGGGGTGGGGGGGGGTTGGACTGCACGAGGGTTTCGTACATTATTGGTGTCGTTATGGTAGCGTAGCGGAGTTGCACAGGTTTGTGGTGAACGGGTGGTTATGAGCAGGAATGGTACGGTAATCTCACTCGCTGCTCGCTAGTCCGTGAGTTGAGTACAGGGAGGTGGAATGATAGTTGTCTACGCAGGTGGGGAAAGGGAACGGGGGTGATAAGACGTGGAAAGAGGTAGTGTGAGGCGATGAAATAATGGTGAGGCGTAGGGAGAAGGGGAAGGTAGTATAGGGGGTTGTGAGGGGAGAAGAAGAGAGGGATATGGTATAATGAATAGGTGGCCGAGTTGAAATGAGCCGGGGAGGGAGGGGGTCTTTGGGGTTGTGGAGGTGGATGGTTAAGTAAAGGAATAGGAAGCGTGGGGGGGGGCAGCGATAGGGGGGAGAGGAGATGGTGTCTGTGGAGAGGAGGTGTGGGGTAGGGGTGGTTAATAGGTGGGGTGGGGGGGGGATCAAGGGGAGGTATCGCGCGATCGAGCGTATTAGCTGGCAGGGGAGTCCGGCGGCGAAGTAACTTCGGCTATTCTTTTTGCTTCCCAGTGGGAGATGGGGGCGGTCGGTGCCCGCATGGGAAGTCGTTCTCCCCCGAGGGGAACGTGAGCTGGGTTTAGACCGTCGTGAGACAGGTTAGTTTTACCCTACTGATGACTAGTCATTGCGATAGTAAATCCTGCTCAGTTACGAGAGGAACCGCAGGTTCGGACATTTGGTTCACGCACTCGGTCGAGCGGACCGGTGGTGCGAAGCTACCATCCGTGGGATTATGCCTGAACGCCTCTAAGGCCGTATCCTCTCTAGTCGAAGGTGGCAATGATATCTCTAGGAGTCTCGTGAGTCGAAAAGGCTCAAAACAATGTGACACTACTAGGCGGGCCGGTCCTCGGGCCGGTCGTCGCACGAGCCCGGTTTGCCGTACGGCGCCATCGCCCCGTCGTCGGAATCTCACCGCTACGACGGCACGGCGTCTAACGGTCGATCATGGGGTTTCGCAAGTTCGATGTCGAGACTCGGAATCGTCTGTAGACGACTTAGGTACCTGGGCGGGGTGTTGTACTCGGTAGAGCAGTTACCCACGCTGCGATCTGTTGAGACTCAGCCCTCGGCTTGGGGATTCGTCTTGGTCGGTTAGACGAGACCCCACACGTTCGACGGCGAAAGCAACACGCCTCGCCGGCGAAAAGCAACGAACGCCGCGAACGGACTTGAAAAATTTTCTCGCTCGTCGGCGAAAGCAAACACGACCGCGAACGGACTTGATGAATTTCCTCGCTCGCCCTGCGAAAGCAATTCACGGGCCGCGACGGACACTTTGAAAAATTTCTCGCTCGCCTGCGAAAGCAAACAAACCGCGAACGGGACTTGGATGAATTTCCTCGATCGCCTAGGCGAAAGCAACACGCCGCGAAACGGACTTGGAAGAATTTCTCTCGATCGGCCGGAGAAAGCAACACGAAGTCCGCGAACGGACTTGGAAAATTCTCAGCTCGCCCGGCGAAAGCAACACGCCGCGAACGGACTTGGAAGAATTTCCTCGCTCGCCCGGGCGAAAGCAACACGCCGCGAAGCGAACTTGGAAGAATTTGTCGCTCGCCCGGCGAAAGCAACACGCCGCGAGCGAACTTGGAAAAAGCGGCTTGTGGCGGCCGGAGGTGTCGCCCGCCAACGAAAGCACACGCGCGATCGGACTTGTGGTACGGGCGGCGCGTGCCGCCGGAGGTGTCGCCCGCCATACGAAGCAACACGCCGCGCACGGACTTGGAAGAATTGTCTCGCTCGCCCGGCGAAAGCAACACGCCGCGAACGGACTTGGATGAATTTCTCGCTCGCCCGGCGAAAGCAACACGCCGCGAACGGACTTGGAAGAATTTCTCGCTCGCCCGGCGAAAGCAACACGCCGCGAGCGAACTTGGAAGAATTTGTCGCTCGCCCGGCGAAAAGCACACGCCGCGAACGGACTGGCTGAATTTCCTCGCTCGCCCGGCGAAAGCAACACGCCGCGAACGGACTTGGAAGAATTTCTCGCTCTGCCCCCGGGAAAGCAACACGCCGCGAGCGGAACTTGGAAGAATTTGCTCGCTCGCCCGGCGAAAGCAACACTGCCGCGAGCGAACTTGGAAGAATTTGTCGATCGCGCCGGCGAATAGCACCTGCCGCGAGCGAACTTGGAGAGCGGCTTGTGCGGCCGAGTGTCCCCGCCAACGAAGCAACACGCCGCGATCGGACTTGGGGTACTGGGCCGGCGCGTGCCGCCCAGGAGGTGTCGCCCGCCAACGAAAGCAACACGCCGCGAACGGACTTGGAAGAATTTGTCGCTCGCCCGGCCGAAAGCAACACGCCGCGAACGGACTTGGAATGAATTTCGTCGCTCGCCCGGCGAAAGCAACACGCCGCGAGCGAACTTGGAAAAAGCGGCTTTGTGCGGCCGGAGGTGTCGCCCGCCTACGAAGGCAACACTCCGCGATCGGACTTGTGGTACGGGCGGCGCGTGCCGCCGGAGGTGTCGCCCGCCAACGAAATGCAACACGCCGCGATCGGACTTGGAAGAATTTCTCGCTCGCCCGGCGAAAGCAACACGCCGCGAACGGACTTGGAAGAATTTCTCGCTCGCCGGCGAAATGCAACACGCCGCGAACGGACTTGGAATGAATTTCTCGCTCGCCAGGCGATAGCAACACGCCGCGAACGGACTTGGAAGAATTTCTCGCTCGCCCGGCGAAAGCAACACGCCGCGAGCGAACTTGGAAGAATTTGTCGCTCGCCCGGCGAAAGCAACACGCCGCGAGCGAACTTGGAAAAAGCGGCTTGTGCGGCCGGAGGTGTCGCCCGCCAACGAAAGCAACACGCCGCGATCGGAATTGAGTTACGGGTGGCGCGTGCCGCCGGAGGTGTTGCCCGCCAACGAATGCAACACGCCGCGATCGGACTTGGGTTACGAGCGGCGCGTGCCGCCGGAGGTGTCGCCCGCCAACGAAAGCAACACGCCGCGATCGTACTTGGGTTACGGGCGGCGCGTGCCGCCGGAGGTGTCGCCCGCTAATCAAGGCAACACGCCGCTATCGGGCCTGGAAAAATTTCTCGCTCGCCGGCGAGAGCAACGCGCCGCGAGCGAACTTGCGCCTGTTCCCGAGTTCTCGCTTGTACCGCTAACGAGCGAGCTAAATGAGATTAATTAAATGAGGACGCATCGGAAAGTTTATTCGTGCAAACACTCCGGCTTCGCTTATCGGCATCCTGCCTGCATTCGTCCACGTATCGGTCGTAGAATCTCGAAGATTGTGCATCCGACGAGTGGTAGCCGGGAATTAGCAGATATCGTAATAATCGTGTCGCGCGGTCGTGCGGAGCGTCAAAAAGTACGAAACCTTTGTCCGAAACGTATTTCCGTATCGTAGCATTATCTCCTCGTAGCGGCGCTACTCGCCGTCAAGTGCCCCGGAGGTACCGCCGGCGGGCGACGGACTTGGTAAAATCATTCGGTTGTCCGGAGGTGTCGCCCGTCCCGGAGGTGCCGTCCGTCCCCAAGTTGACGCCGGCCGTTATGTGGTGCCGCACGTATAATCACGCCCGTAACGAGCCGTCTCGGTTGCCGCGCGCGTGATTTCGCATCGGGCGAGTGTTCCGTACCGTAATCGCGGTCACCGCAGCTTGCGTGTTGCGTATCATCCGTAATAATACGAAATATATGTATCCGACACGTGGGTTTGAGAGACACGTTTCGAGTTGGTAATCGGACAGCGCCCTCATGTCCAGCGAGCGCCGAATAGTAAGTAACTTTCGTCCGAAACGTTTTTACGTAGCTCTCCTTGTTGCGGCGCCGTAAATCGTCGTTAAGTGTTCCGGAGGTACCGCCGGCGGTCGTCTGACTTCGAGAGATCATTCGGTCGTCCGGAGGTGCCGCCCGTCCCGGAGGTGTCGCCGGTCGGCCGTGGTTCCCGGAGGTGTCGCCCGGCCCGGAGGTGTCGCCGGTCGGCCGTGGTTCCCGGAGGTGTCGCCCGGCCCGGAGGTGCCGCCCGGCCCGGAGGTGCCGCCGGTCGGCCGTGTTTCCCGGAGGTGTCGCCCGGCCCGGAGGTGCCGCCGGTCGGCCGTGGTTCCCGGAGGTGTCGCCCGGCCCGGAGGTGTCGCCGGTCGGCCGTGGTTCCCGGAGGTGTCGCCCGGCCCGGAGGTGCCGCCCGACCCGGAGGTGCCGCCCGGCCCGGAGGTGCCTCCCGGCCCGGAGGTACCGTCGGTGCTTATACCTCATTGTCCCGGCATTTCGTTTGTTTCCTTCTTAATTAATGCTAATTATCGTTGTTTGACATTCGCCATACGGCTATCGTGATAATATTTTATCGTACAATAGGACTTTTCGATCGTTCGCTCTTCGCGACTATGTCTCGATTGAACGCGCCTTTCGGCGCTCGCGCTCGCATACGGCCGTGCGTAGGACCGTGCGTCGCCGACCGCCTGGCCGGCCGGTTGGGTACTATAAGAGATACGTCGCGCTCGGCGCGTCGAACGAGTCGAGCGAGTCCGGACGAGTCGTAAACGTACTTTCTCGAGTCTCTCGCCACTCCGGCGTGTTTCGACCGCTCTCCGTACCGTCGCCGACCGCTTGGCCGGTCGGTTGGGTACTATAAGAGGGTAGGAGAGATTAATATTGTACGTGTCGCGCTCTCGACGTTGACAAACGAAGAATCGCCCGTACGGGTCGAGAACGGATTTTGTCGAGTCGCGACTCTGACACGGAGAGAACATTTATATAAAATGTTTGATTTGGAAACCACGAATATATAAAATAATATACGATCGTCGCAGAACGCGCCGCCGCCAAGTCTTCTCATGCTTGGAGGTTGCGTGTCTCGCGAGAACGTACGTTCGACTCTCGCGTCGTCTCGTATTCCTCTTCGCCGGGGATTACGGTGCGGCTCTTCTCGTTCGTCGCTGAACGCGCGCAAAATTAACGCACACTTATTTATTACGAGCACAGCATTGCCACGAGTCGGTGTCGCAAGACCGAATGGCTCTTATGTGGCGCGCACGCCTCTAGTGTGTTGGCCGCGCGGTTCCCTCTCGTTTCGTACGCAGCAGCGGAATCGTCGCGCTTACCGAGCATCTACTCCACGGATACGAGTTTGCGGGAAGAGTTGCTTCTTCCCGCTCGCTTTGTACGCCGTAGCAAAATCTTATTGCTGGTCGTGTGCGGTTAAACGCGTACGAACCAGACAGAACAGTCCTCGACGTCTAAGCATCGCCATCGTCGATCTAGCGTCAGGGTGAATCGCGCGGTCTCTCGAGACCGCGCATCATAACATTTGGGAGAATAAGAACACGAGTATTTTGATCTTGTGGATTTTTGAACGGAGAGGAGGAGGATGAAGAGAGGCGGCGGCGTCGGGGGTTTACTCTCGCCTCCGTCGTTCTCTCGTACGCTTTACATAATAGCGTTAAACACAGCAGAGTGTCGCCGACCGGCTGAGCAAGACCGGCGGCAAATAAAATGGCACATACGAGCGTGTGGCGCGCGCGTCGGTGTTTCGGCATCGAACGCGCGCGCGCGCGAAAAAGAGCTAGCGACGAGTCTTCGGGCTCGCTCGCGAGTTACTCCCTTGCGAGTAACCGAACACGAAGCTCCCTGGTTGATCCTGCCAGTAGTCATATGCTTGTCTCAAAGATTAAGCCATGCATGTCTCAGTGCATGCCGAATTAAGGTGAAACCGCGAATGGCTCATTAAATCAGTTATGGTTCATTAGATTGTACCCACATTTACTTGGATAACTGTGGTAATTCTAGAGCTAATACATGCAAAACAGAGTCCCGACCAGTGATTGAAGGGACGCTTTTATTAGATCAAAACCAATCGGTGGCGGGCGGCTCGCCGTTCGTCCACCGTTTATTTTGGTGACTCTGAATAACTTTGTGCTGATCGCACGGTCCTAGCACCGGCGACGCATCTTTCAAATGTCTGCCTTATCAACTGTCGATGTTAAGTTCTGCGCCTACCATGGTTGTAACGGGTAACGGGGAATCAGGGTTCGATTCCGGAGAGGGAGCCTGAGAAACGGCTACCACATCCAAGGAAGGCAGCAGGCGCGCAAATTACCCACTCCCGGCACGGGGAGGTAGTGACGAAAAATAACGATACGGGACTCATCCGAGGCCCCGTAATCGGAATGAGTACACTTTAAATCCTTTAACGAGGATTCATTGGAGGGGAAGTCTGGGGCCAGCAGCCGCGGTAATTCCAGCTCCAATAGTGTATAGTAAAGTTGTTGCGGTTAAAAAGCTCGTAGTTGAATCTGTGTTGCACACCGTCGGTTCACCGCTCGCGGTGGTTAACTGGCGTGATGTGGGACGTCCTACCGGTGGGCTTAGCTTCGCGAGGGGCGGCCCAACTAATATCCCGTCGCGGTGCTCTTTACTGAGTGTCGAGTCGGGCCGGTACGTTTACTTTGAATAAATTAGAGTGCTTAAAGCAGGCTACCTTCGCCTGAATACTGCGTGCATGATGGAATAATGGAATAGGACCTCGGTTCTATTTTGTTGGTTTTCGGAACCCCGAGGTAATGATTAATAGGGACAGATGGGGGCATTCGTATTGCGACGTTAGAGGTGAAATTCTTGGATCGTCGCAAGACGGACAGAAGCGAAAACATTTGCCAAAAAATGTTTTCATTAATCAAGAACGAAAGTTAGAGGTTCGAAGGCGATCAAATACCGCCCTAGTTCTAACCATAAACGATGCCAGCTAGCGATCCGCCGAAGTTCCTCCGATGACTCGGCGGGCAGCTTCCGGGAAACCAAAGCTTTTGGGTTCCGGGGGAAATATGGTTGCAAAGCTGAAACTTAAAGGAATTGACGGAAGAGCACCACCAGGAGTGGAGCCTGCGGCTTAATTTGACTCAACACGGGAAACCTCACCAGGCCCAGACACCGGAAGGATTGACAGATTGATAGCTCTTTCTTGATTCGATGGGTGGTGGTGCATGGCCGTTCTTAGTTGGTGGAGCGATTTGTCTGGTTAATTCCGATAACGAACGAGGCTCTAGCCTGCTAAATAGGCGTACCCTATGGTATCGCGGAACTTTTGAAAGAAAATCTGCCCGATTTTTTAGAAAAAGTGCCACTATTTGAAAGAAATAAAATGTTCTTTCAACAAGACGGTGCTTGACCACACAACGCCAGGATTGTAACAAACTACTTGAACGAGCAGTTTCCTGGACGTTGGATGGGTCGGTATGGCCCGATACGTTGGCCCGCAAGATCCCCGGACCTTAATTCTCTTGATTTCTTTTTATGGGGATACTGTAAGGAATCAATATACAAAACGCTTCCCGAGAACGTCGACGACTTAGAAACCAGATTGCGATATGTAATTTGGAATATCGAAGAGGAAGTAATGGAGAACGTCCAATTAAATTTATTTAAACGCATGCGAGCTTGCATAAGGATGGATGGTGGTCATTTTGAGCACCTATTATAAATTAATCCGCTCTTTTCAGAGCGACCAAAGTCAATCCGCTCTTTTCAGAGCGACCAAAGTCAATCCGCTCTTTTCAGAGCGACCAATACATTTATACATGGAACATCTTGTTCGCAAAACATAATCATTTTTCTCACGTCTCGCTTAAAAAGAAAGGGCAAAACGGGCGGATAATGTTAAGTCATTAAAAAAAATGTATTATAACGTAAAAAATTATAATACGTTATAATATGCCTTTTTTAATAACATAATTATTATACGTTTTAATACATGTCTCGCGTCAATCACATGTTCGGCAACGCCGCGTGATTGTTATCGTCTAGACGTGTCGCGAAGCGTCGCGACGCGTTGCGTCATCCGTCGCCGCAGTCTGTTGTCGTGTCCTTGCCGTGTAAACAATTGTCGTCCGCATCGAGTAACGTGTGCCTTTTTACAAGTAATTTTTAATAATTAATCGGTACTGAGAGAATTTTCTCTTAAAATTTACCCTAAAAGTTATGGTAATTGTGAGACAATACGGTATGAAAAGAATTTTATTAAAATTTCTCTGATTAATATTTATCACATTAAAAATAATATCTATCACAATAAAATATGAAATATGTGTGATTAATTTTACTAAACTGTATAGTAAAATTAATCAAACATATTTTATATTTTCTTGTGATACATATTATTATTTTTAATATAATAAATAGTAGAGAAATTCTAATAAAATTCTTTCCACATTGTTGAAGATTCGTTCTTCGGATCGAATCCTCGAGGACGATCGAATTTTCTAGAATGTTTTTTTTTGTTAAATTCCTTAGTGTTTACGCCAAGGAAACACGTAAAACCAACGTGTACACTCGCCGCTAATTGGCGTGTGTACATCGCCTGATTTTCTGTTGGTCCAATCGAGGACCCCGATCGGCTGCCGCCCTACGCGAGCTCCGAAATTCGCGCAGCCCTCGAGTCAGTCCTCGAGAGAGCGAGCGCCGAGAAACATAAGTCTCGGTACGCGACGAACTTGTAGAAAGTGAATAAACTAATTTATAAGAGTTTTAACAAGGCTCTGTAATATAAATATAAATTTAACGTATAAGCCGGGCAACAAGAGCCAAATCGCGGATGACAATGCGTTATCCTAACGAAACTAAATAATTTTCCGTTAGAATTAAATACCGGTGCACAAGGCACCAAATTTTACTTGGACACGGCCAAGATTTTAAAATATGAAATAATCTCATATTTGAGATTTAATTTCAATACCCCCTTTAACCCCCCTACGGAAAATAACTGGCTTAAAAAATGCGTTTGTTTACCACCATTAATATATATAACAGAGAAAAGTGGCTTCCGGTTCCGGTAAGAGAGTGAGTGACAGGTGTGTGAAAGCGTGGCAGGTATTTGTGAGGAAAGAGTGAGAAAAGGGGTGAGGTGAATAGGAGATAAGAGGTGAGAGGGTGTAGAAAAAAGAGGAGGAGAGATTGAAAAGATAGGAGAGGATAAAGGGGTAAGGAGTTAGAAAGGAGAAAGTAGGAAAAGGTGAGACACGTGGACACGTAGACACGTGGAATAAAGAGAGTAGAGGAGAGTAGGTGTAGGGAGTAGGCGCAGTAAAGTAAAAAGATAGGGAATTCACTAGGGAATTCACTAGCGAGTTGGAGCGAGTTGGAGCATAGAGTAGGTGAATCGAAGAAAGAAAGCGATAAGAGGGAAATGATTAATGAAGAGAATATTAGAGATAGGAGGATAGAGATCAATAGAGATAGGATGTTAGAGGAAGGGGGAAAAAAGGGAGATGAGGAAGAAATAAAAAAGAAGGCAGGGAGGCCGAGAAGAGTAGAGGAGTTGGGGAAGGAGAGGAGGAGCAGTATGGGATGTATAGAGGATTTTTTGAAAAGGAAAAGAGAAGAAGGGGGAGAGGAGGATAAGGAAGAAAAGGAAAGAAGCCTAAGAAGGAGCAAGAAGACAGAAAGGCTGAATAGAGAGATAGGGGGGATAGAAAAGGAGGAGTTAAGGAGAATGATGGAAGAGATAGGGGAGAAGATAACAGAGAAGTTAGGCGAGGAAATGAGAAAATTGAAGATAGAAATTTGGAAAAAGGAGGGGGAATGGAGAGAAGAAAGAAGAGAATTGAGAAAAGAGATAGAGAGCCTGGAGAAGAGAGTGATAGATTTGGAAGCAAGAGTAGAGGAAAGAGGAAGAAAGGAGGTAAGAGAAAGAGAGGGGGGCGAAGGAGGGAGTAAGGGGATAAACGAGACAATAATAGGAAAAGTGAAGGACATAGGAAAGAAATTAGAATGGAAGGAAAGAGAAGAGAGAAGAAACAACATAGTAATAAAAAGAATGGAGAAAGGGAAGGAAGGTGTAAAGGAAAGAGTAGAGAAATTAATGAAAGAGATAGGAGCGAAAGCAGAGATAGAATGGATAAGGATGTTGAAAGGAAAGGAGGGAAAGGAAGGTGAAATGGTGGTAGTAAAATTAGGAAGTGGAGAACAGAAAAGACAGGTAATGGAGAGGAAGAAGATATTAAGAGGAAAGAGGGTGAGAATAGAAGATGATTTAACATGGGAAGAGAGAAAGATAAAATGGAGACTAATGGAGATCGCGGAGATAGAAAGGAGGAAAGGAAACAATGTATGGACGAGCTATGGAAGGATAAAAATCAATGATGTATGGTGGAAATGGGAAGAGGAGGAAGGTGTGCTAAAAAATTGGAAAGGAGAAATTAGAGAAGGTATAGAGAAAATGAGGGGGGAAGAAGGGGGTATGAAGACAGGAATGGAGAAAAAAAAGGGATAGAAGAAGGGAGAAGAGAAGAAAGGAGGAAAGGAGGAGGGGAGAACAATAGTAAGAAGAGAAAGGAGGAAGGAGAAAGGGGGACGGAGGAAGGAAGGAGAAAGGAACAGGAGAGAAAGGAAAAAGGAGGGGAAGTAAGAGAAGAATGGAAGATAGGTTTTTGGAATGTGGCAGGGCTGAAGAATAAGGAAGAAAAGTTCTGGAAGGAAATAGAAGATTGGGAGGTGGTGGTGATGATGGAAACATGGATAGAGGAAAGGGGGTGGGAGGCGATTAAAAAGAGGTTACCGAAAGGATATAGATGGGAGAAGCAAGCAGCAAAGAAGAGAAAGAAAAAAGGAAGACCGATGGGGGGAATGATCATGGGGGTAAGGGAGGAGAGGGGAAAGATAAAAGTATCAGGAATGGGAGAAAAGGCGGAGGGAATAATGATGGCGGATTTAGAAGTAGGAAGAGAGAAGTGGAGGGTAATAGGCGTATACATCAACGGGGACATGGAAAGGAAATTGGAGGAAATGAAGGAATGGATGGAAGAGAAAGAAGAAAATAAATGGACGATTGTGGGAGGAGATTTCAACGCAAGGACAGGTAGAAAGGGGGGGGGTGATAGGAGGGGAGGAGGAAGAAGAAAGAAGATCAAAGGACAAGAAAGTTAATGAGGAAGGGAAGAAGTTGATAAAGGAGTTGGAAGAGGTGGGATGGGGAATTTTTAACGGAGGGATAAGAGGGGTTAGGAAGGGGGAGTACACATATACAGGAGGAAGAGGGGAATCGGTAATAGATTACGTGGTGGGAGAGGATAGAGTAAAGGAAAGGATAAAGAGAATGGAGGTGGGAGATAACATAGAATCGGACCATCACCCATTGATTGTAACGCTAGAAAGAAGAGGAGGGGCTGAAAAGGGAAAAAGGGGGGAGGGAAAAGGAATAAGAAAAAGAGGGAGATGGACAAAGAGGGGAGGAAAAAGAATAAGAGAGGAAATAGAGTGGGGAGAGGGGTGGAAGAAGGGGATTGAAGAGGAGCTAGAGGAAAAAATAGGAAGAATAGAAGAGGAATTGAGAGAAGGGGAAAAAGAGAGTGGAGAAGGGAAAAGGAAAGGGTGGTGGGACGAGGAATGTGAGGAGAAGAGGAAAGAAGTGAGGAAAAAGTTAAGGGAATGGAGGAAAAAAGGAGGAGGAGGAGAAGGATATAGAAAAGTAAGGGCGGAATATAAGCTAATGTGTAAAGAGAAAAGGGAGGAGGAGAGGCTAAGATGGTACAAGGAGGCGATAGAGGCAAGAACGGAAGGAGAGGTATGGAAGATTATTAACAGGGAAAGGAAAAAGAGAGAAGGGGTGAATGAGGAGATAAAGGCGGAGGAATGGAAGGAATACTTTATGGATTTATTGGGAGGGATAGAGGTAAAAGTGGTAAGAGGAGGAAAAGAAAAAAGGGAGAGGGATGAGGAGCAGGAGATAAGCAGGGAGGAAGTGAAGAGGATGCTGGGAAAACTGAAGAAAGGAAAAGCAGCGGGGGAGGATGGGGTACCAAGTGAGGTATGGAAATATGGAGGGGAGAGGGTAGAAGAGTGGGTATGGGAAATGTGCAACAGAGTATGGAGAGGAGAAGGATGGCCGGAGAGGTGGAAAGAAGGGATAATAGTGCCACTGTTGAAAAAGGGAACGGGGAATAAAGTGGAAAACTATAGAGGAGTAACATTGATGACAACGCTATACAAGATATACGTGGGGATTTTAACTGAAAGGTTAAAGGAAGAAATGGAGGGGAAGAATATGATACCGGAGAGTCAGACAGGTTTTAGGAAGGGAATGGGGGTGATGGATAGTATCTATGTGTTGAACTATCTGGTGAATAAGAGGGTAAACAAGAAGGGGGGAAAGGTAGTCGCGGCATTTATGGACCTGAAGGCGGCGTTTGATTCGGTAGATAGGGAGGTGTTAATGGAGGCAATGAAGAGGAGGGGAGTGAGGGAGGGATTAAGGAGTAGGATAGAAGAGGTGTACAGGGAAACGAGGAGTAAGGTAAGAGTGGGGAAGGAGGAGGGAGGAAATTTTTGGACGGCAAGGGGGGTGAGGCAAGGTTGCCCAATGAGTCCGCACTTATTCAGTTTGCTGATAGCGGATATAGAGGAAGTGCTAAGAAAAGGAGGTTGGGGGGGGGGTGAAACTGGGAGGGGAAAAGGTGCATTGTTTGGCGTACGCAGATGATATGGTACTGTTGGCGGAGGATGAAGAAGGGATGATACATATGTTGGGGAAAATGGAAAGTTATATGGACAAGAAAAGGTTAGAGGTGAATGTGGATAAGACAAAGGTAATGAGGTTTAAAAAGGGAGGAGGAAGAATGAAGAGAGTGGAGTGGAGATGGAAAGGAAAAAGGTTAGAGGAAGTGAAAGAATTCACATATTTAGGGTATAAGCTACAGAGGAACGGGGGGCAGGAGGCGCAGGTAAAGAACAGAGTTAGGAAAGCAGGAGCGGTGATAAGACAGGTGTGGGGAATGGGAAAGAGAAGGTTTGCAGGAGACTGGATGAAAAGAGTATGGCTAATGGAAAGGTTGGTGGGGACGGTGTTGGAATATGGGGCGGAAATATGGGGATGGAAGGAGAGGAGAGAGGTGGAGGCAATGCAGGAGCGATGGATTAGGTGGACGTTAGGAGTAGACTGGTGCACGCCGGGGTATATGGTAAGAGAGGAGATAGGAAAAGACAAATTTAGGATAAGGGCAGGAAGGAGGGCGGTAGGGTATGAGAGGAAGTTGGAGGAAGGGAGGGGAGGAAGTTTAGCGAGGAAATGTTTTGAGGATATGAAAGAGAGGATAAGGGGAGGAAAGGAAAGAACGATGTGGGAGGAAGAGAGGGGGAAATTCTGGGAAGAAAGAGGAATAGAGGGGAAAGAGATGGAGGAAAAAAGGGGAAGAGGAGAGGAAGTATATGAGGGGTGGGAACAGAAAGACAGGGAAAGGCAGAAGGAGGAAAGGTGGGAGAGGATAAGAGAGTCGAGATATAATAGATGGTATGGGGAATGGAAGGAGGAGGGTTTACCGGAATACCTGAGAAAGGGATGGGGGGAAAGTAGATGGAGAAGGATAATCAGGTTCAGAATGAACAATGAGATGAGGGGGGCGAGATACTGGGAAGAAGAGGGGAAAAGAAGGTGTAGGTTATGCGGGATAGAAAATGAAACATGGGAGCATGTGATAGGAGAATGTGGGGGAGAAGGGGGGAAGGGAAACTGGTGGGAAAGAATGAAGGAAATACTGCAGGAAGGAGGAGAAGGGGAAGGATGGATGAGAGAAATAGAGAAAAAGAGGGAAGAGGGGAGAACGGAAGAAAGGAGGGAGGGAGGGGAAAAGGAGGAAGGAAGGATGAGGAGGAGAATGAGTGAGGTATGAATGAGGTGGTGGAGAATGTATGGGGAATCGAAGCCGAAGCGAAACGATAGGTAGGGACGGCTCTTTCTCTCTCTAAAGTAGTAGATAAGTAGGTTAAGGTAGAATTAAGTTATTTGTAAATTAGATGTAAGAGTAGAGTTAAGAGTAGATATAAGTAACATTGTAAGAGGTTGTAAGGTTGGGGAACGCTCCTTCAAAAAGCCCAAAAGCGACTTCAATCCATTAGGGGGAAGAAATATAAAAGAATTAATTGAATTGAATGAATGGTGATAATTGTAATAACTTTTAACGATACAGTGAACATTTTTTATTTCAATGACCAACCCAGATAATGAATTTATATTTAGGGGTATTGAATTTGTGAAAATAAAGAATGGCCCCTTCCATCGCCCATTCTCGTGAGAACGGCAAACCATACTATTTTTCTGCGTCTCTCCTGATTTAACACGACCTAACATATTTCTGTTGAGAAGTTTTTTGGAATGCTTACTTTTTGAATGTCTAAAGCCTACTAGGGTCCATTAGAAACTTATTGGCACTCGTTTTAATGCAGCGCTTACAGCCAGATTTTATAAAGCGCCAGAGCAGCGCTATTGATTTTGGAGATGTAAGGCAACTTTTATACAGCGCTTAGGAACAGTGATGTTTTATGTAGGTTTTACGGCAGCAGTTATAAAGAGCCCATTATATAGTTATAACGAACAAATGGATGCCCATTTGCTACCTTTGAGGCATTTTTGTCTCTTGAACACTTCCATATAATTCAGGGTAATACGATCCGATTTTTGTGTCAGCTCTCAATTACAAGTGTAGTGACCAACGATTCATTTCTCACATTCGTGAAATAGCGCTTATTAGCTTGTACTTTTTTTTAATTAATCGTGATGGATTTACTCGTCGCAAACGGCGGTTCATTCGACTTGTTGATATTTTTTTAGAAGCACCGTTGATATAAAGTATATAAATTGAGCCACAATATTTTTAATGTTGGTAAACAAACCATTTTAACCCATTTATTTTCCGTAGGGGGGTTAAAGGGGGTATGAAATTAAATCTCAAATATGAGATTATTTCATATTTAAAATCTTTGGCCGTGTCCAAGTAAAATTTGGTGCCTTGTGCACCGGTATTTAATTCTAACGGAAAATTATTTAGTTTCGTTAGGATAACGCATTGTCATCCGCGATTGGCTCTTGTTGCCCGTCTTATACGTTAAAATCTACTATGTTAGGCAATATTCTCCTCTTCGGCGTGTTTTCGAGCCAGGTATCGCATTTATGACTTTGTTATTCGACCCATCGCATTGTCGGTAGAATTTCGAAACATGTATAATTGTATTTGCGTGCTCGAACAGCCGAAAGAGGCGAATATTTGCTAAGGCTCAGTGCCTATTGAAAATTGAGAGCGTCTTTATAATTTAGAAATATTTACTTGAAAATTGTAAACGGTTTTTTCACCTTCTGATTACTTGCCCTCGTTAGTCGATCGCAAGGAATTATTGCATTGATCTCTTGTTTGATTTCTTGGTTGATTTGAAAATTGAGTTATTGTCTTCATCGTACGTTGAAGACTACCGTTGGCTATATTTCGCATATTCGCATACGTTTCAAATGCGAGGCGGGCGGTTATGTTTAAAATTGTCACGATTTTCGGAGCGACGAAGCAAGGTTATCGTAGAAATTGAAAATATTCGACGCCGAGATGTTATTCCGGTTGTTTTCGATTCCGCGAGCGAAGGAATCTACAAAAACTCGCCTTTGTCTCGCGTTTTCGGAGCGTGATGGGGCAATCGTCCGCGAATAGGATTTAGCTACGTGTGCCACGCGTCAACGGATGAGCCTTAGTGCCGAATTCGCGAGGATCAAAAATGAGTCACTCGAGGAGTCTGAACTGAAGAGACGTCTCCGTGTATATCGGGAAAAAAGACATCGCACGAATTTTTCGTTCTAGAGCGAACTTCCGCGTTTTAATCTTGTCTGCGAGAGTTTTGAATAAAATGCCTTTGCCTCAAAAGTAAATTTCTCCACATTTACAATTTTCCCCGCATCCAGTCCCCTTCGTATCTACGAGCCGACTTATAAATAAATAATTGCCTCTGCGCGGAAAATTAAAAACAAACGACGATGAGCGACGCGGAGGAGGCAAACGGCTACGAAAACTCACTATGCGACGACCTCAGAGCAGGCGAGATTACCCGCTGAATTTAAGCATATTATTAAGCGGAGGAAAAGAAAACTGACCAGGATTTCCTTAGTAGCGGCGAGCGAACAGGAAAGAGCCCAGCACCGAATCCCGCGGTTCCGCCGCAGGGAAATGTGGTGTTCGAAAGGATCCGCTTATCCCGAGGTGCCGCGTCGCGTCCAAGTCCATCTTGAATGGGGCCACTTACCCGTAGAAAGTGCCAGGCCCGTAGCGACCGGTGCGCGCCTCGGGAGAATCTCTCCTTAGAATCGGGTTGCTTGAGAGTGCAGCTCTAAGTGGGTGGTAAACTCCATCTAAGGCTAAATACGACCACGAGACCGATAGCGAACAAGTACCGTGAGGGAAAGTTGAAAAGAACTTTGAAAAGAGAGTTCAAGAGTACGTGAAACCGTTCAGGGGTAAACCTAAGAAACCCAAAAGATCGAACGGGGAGATTCATCGTCAGCGGCGCTGGCTTCGCGTCGGTCGGCGATGTCCCGCGGAGTCCGTGCAAATCGATCGTCGGAACTGGGTATAGGGGCGAAAGACTAATTGAACCATCTAGTAGCTGGTTTCCTCCGAAGTTTCCCTTAGGATAGCTGGCTCTCGGCCGTTCCGCACGGAACGCGCGCGAGTCTCATCTGGTAAAGCGAATGATTAGAGGCCTTGGGGCCAAAACGACCTCAACCTATTCCCAAACTTTAAATGGGTGAGATCTCTGGCTTTCTTGAATTATGAAGCCACGAGCATCTTCGAATCAGAGTGCCAAGTGGGCCATTTTTAGTAAGCAGAACTGGCGCTGTGGGATGAACCAAACGCAGAGTTAAGGCGCCCAACTCGACGCTCATGGGACACCATGAAAGGCGTTGGTTGCTTAAGACAGCAGAACGGTGGCCATGGAAGTCGGAATCCGCTAAGGAGTGTGTAAAACTCACCTGCCGAAGCAACTAGCCTTGAAAATGGATGGCGCTGAAGCGTCGGGCCTATACTCTGCCGTCAGTGGCAAGTGGGGCGGCAACCGGGAGTGGGCGTTAGTCTTCTCTTGCGTCGTCACGAAGCCCTGACGAGTAGGAGTGTCGCGACGGTGAGCGCAGAAAAGTCTGGGCGCGAGCTTGCCTGGAGCCGCCGTCGGTGCAGATCTTGGTGGTAGTAGCAAATACTCCAGCGAGGCCCTGGAGGACTGACGTGGTGAAGGGTTTCGTGTGAACAGCCGTTGCACACGAGTCAGTCGATCCTAAGCCTAGGAGAAATCCTATGTCAATGACGGCGTACAATATACTCGAGTGTCGAGAAATAATAATAAATATTATACGAAAGACACACACCCGTCGGGCAAAAGGGAATCCGGTTCCTATTCCGGGACCCGGCAGCGGAACCGCATACAATTCGGGCCCTTGTAAAAGTGTTCGTCGGGGTAACCCAAAATGACCTGGAGACGCCGTCGGGAGATCCGGGAAGAGTTTTCTTTTCTGTATAAGCATTCGAGTTTCCTGGAAACCTCTAGCAGGGAGATAGGGTTTGGAACGCGAAGAGCACCGCAGTTGCGGCGGTGTCCGGATCTTCCCCTCGGACCTTGAAAATCCAGGAGAGGGCCACGTGGAGGTGTCGCGCCGGTTCGTACCCATATCCGCAGCAGGTCTCCAAGGTAAAGAGCCTCTAGTCGATAGAATAATGTAGGTAAGGGAAGTCGGCAAATTGGATTCGTAACTTCGGAATAAGGATTGGCTCTGAGAAGCGGGGCTGACGTGCCGGGCCTGGGCGAGATGAACGGTCGGCGTTCTCGCGCCGGTCCCGGGATCCGAGCTCGGTCCCGTGCCTTGGCCTCCCGCGGATCTTCCTTGCTGCGAGGCTTCCGTGGCGGCGCAAGCCGTCGTGGTCGTCCTCTTCGGCCGCCATTCAACGCTCAGCTCAGAACTGGCACGGACTAGGGGAATCCAACTGTCTAATTAAAACAAAGCATTGCGATGGCCCTCGCGGGTGTTGACGCAATGTGATTTCTGCCCAGTGCTCTGAATGTTAACGTGAAGAAATTCAAGCAAGCGCGGGTAAACGGCGGGAGTAACTATGACTCTCTTAAGGGAGCCGCCGATTTTGGTGGTTTCCATGCGCCAACCCCACCTCCTCGCGGTGAGAGTCGGGCAACGTCGGAACCAACCTCCCGGCGGCCAACGGGGCTCTGGCTTGGCGGAGCGGCAACGCTCCGTCCGGGTCCGTGGGGTTGCCAGCCCTTCGGGTCTGTTTACGGCAGGCACCACAAGAAGAGAAAAATATAATCTCCGGCGGCAGCCTCGGGCCGCCGGTCCTGTCGTCCCTTCGCCACCCTCTCCTGACCCCTCTCCAGGCTCTTCTCGTCGGCCGCCCGCTAGGCCA
Organism: Nylanderia fulva; assembly: GCF_048542155.1. Taxonomy (NCBI): domain Eukaryota; kingdom Metazoa; phylum Arthropoda; class Insecta; order Hymenoptera; family Formicidae; genus Nylanderia; species Nylanderia fulva. The sequence continues at coordinate 41,569 of NW_028190943.1, forward strand.
CGACGCCGCCCAACACCCGCTGCCCCTGTCCCTGCTGCCCGCAAGCCCCGCAATTCCCATGCCCACACTGTGATCGTGCGTTCACCACGAAGACCGGACTCGGCCTCCATCGCCGATGTGCACACGAGGCCATCGTCAACGAGGAGGTTAACGTCGAGAGGGTTAACCGCCAATGGAGCGACGAAGAGAAGCGCATGATGACGAGGGAGGAGGCGCTTGCCGCGAATCGAGGCGTTAGGTTTATGAATCAACATCTGTTAACCGTCGTTCCGATTATGATCGATTATAATCGCCCGTTATGAAACATGAAAGCGTAGGCGAGTTAAAGAGATTGCGAGACACGGTGGCTGCATCGCTGGCCGCGCTGACGAATTTGAGTCGACCGGTTGCTCAGTGGGACGATATGCTTGTTTATTGCGTCTCACAAAAATTCTGTCAAAAAACGCGAAGCGAGTGGAACTTGAAGTGTTCCTCTATAACTTCAATTCCGGCGTACAAAGATATTCATGAATTTCTTACGACTCGAATCCGCGGATTGTCAGACTTCGCGGAAGTTTCAAGAGAAAGTGTTAATCAAAAGCCAAACAAGCCGCGTTCGTCAATGCATAACGTCTCCGCTGTCAAGTGCATATGCTGCTCAGGCAATCATTTCGTGATAAAGTGCGAGCCGTTTCGTCAAAAATCAGTTGAACAACGAAATGAGCTCGCTCGCAAAAATCGTGTATGCTTTAATTGCTTGCGCTCGGGGCATATTTCGCCGAATTGCCCGAGCCAACAGCGATGCAACCACTGCAGTCGGTCTCATCATTCTTTATTGCATTCCGAAAATTATCAATCGTCAGCTGTCAGAAAAGATTCGGAAGCTGCGAAACCAAGCGTAAAAACGAATGCGAAGTCCGACGCCTTGGACGGTTCCAATAACGCTGCCGTGGCCAGCGTCCAGACAATCGAGCCGCCGGACTTTACGACTCCCGCGGTTCTCCTCGCAACCGCGTGGGTGAACATCCACACCGCTGAGGGCCGACGCTTTAAGGTTCGCGCGCTATTGGATCAGGGATCCAATTTTAGTTTTATATCGGAATCTTTCTGTCAAACCATACGGACCAGGCGACA
>NW_028190944.1:0-42624 GCF_048542155.1 Nylanderia fulva
TATTTAATGACGAATGATATAAGTCTAATAAACATCTATGATAAGTTCAAAATCCGCGCATGCGTTATGCTGCGGACCATTGTGCGGACCATTGCCTCAGTGCACGCGCGTGACCAGAGCAAGCGGCTACCGGCACGGCAAGGTGTTCTCGCCCCTGACGAGGCACAACTGGCTTTCGAGAATGGCTCCACGAGTGGCCCACCATTTGGGCCGCGGGCTGAGGTACTGCAGATACTCGCGGGTCCACCGCTGCCACAGGTGGTCCCGCATCTGCTGCAGGAGACGCCACCGATTCAGCCGATTGGTTGGGAAGTCCAGGAGTGACGGCTCCGGGATGGCGAAAAGAGTGTCTCCCACCAAGAATTGCTCAGGCGTCAGGGCATCGAGGTCGTCCGGGTCGTCAGTCAAGGCCTCGAACGGCCTTGAATTGAGGCAGGCCTCGACCTCTGTGAGAAACGTCGACAGTTCCTCAGAGGTGTCTGGCCTCGCCGATGGTGCGTCGCAGGTGATGCTTGACAGCCTTGACAGCTGCTTCCCACAGGCCGCCGAAGTGTGGAGCTGCCGGTGGATTGAAGCTCCACCGTACTCCTCGGTCTGCAAGGTGCCCGACAATAGTGTGGATCTCACGGCCAGCAGCCTTGAAGAGGTCCCTGAGCTGTCGGTCCGCGCCTACAAAGTTAGTGCCGCAGTCGCTGTAAACGACTGTGCCCTCGTCGAGACACGAACCGACGAAAGGCCGCTAGAAATGCCTCGGCGGTGTAGTCGCTGACGGCCTCAAGGTGTACGGCGCGGGAGCTGAAACACACGAATACAACTAGGAAGCCTTTGTAGGCCTTGTGTCCTCGGCCTCTCGTCGTTCTGAGCCACACCGGGCCGGCGAGGTCCACGCCGGTGTGCTGAAATGGACGGCTCGGAGTGACGCGCGCTCTCGGCAGGTCGCCCATCTTTGACCGTGGAGTAGCCGCCCGCCATCGGACGCATGGGTGGCAGCTGTGGATGTGGCGGCGAACCAGTTGGCGTCTTCGCGGAATCCAAAATCGTTGCCTGATGTGAGCTAAGGTGGCCTGGACTCCTCCGTGAAATGTACGTCTGTGGGCGGCGTCAATCACCAGGTGAGTCAGGTGAGATTGCGGCGGCAAAATGACTGGATGTTGTTGGTCGGCATCCAAAATTGCATGTTTTAGGCGCCCGCTGACTCTCAGGGTGCCCTCGTCATCCAGCATGAAAACCATCTTGCGGAGCGAGCTTCGGGCAGGCAGCGTCCTTCCAGCACGGATGTCCCGCAGCTCTGCATGGTATGACTCGACTCCTGAGCTAACCGGATCCATCTCGACAGGGCGGCCTCCAGCTCCTTAGGTCCCAGGAACGCCGACACAGCTTCACCATCTGTCGAACGAAGTCTTCGTGGCCTCCAGCGCCAGATCCAGGCTGACACGCAAAGCAAGCGACGAAGGCAGAAGAAGCGGTTGAGCTCCTCAGGTTCTCGCTTCTCGGTGGCTGCATGGCATCGTAACGGTCGCTGCTCCGGTAAGTCAGCCGTTTCCAGGTGTCCGACGTCCTTCGGCCAAAAGTCCGCGCGATGGCGGAGATATTCCGGCCCTCGCCACCACAGAGGATGTTGAAGGAGCTTCTTCGGCGACACTCCCCGGGAGACACAGTCTGCAAGGTTCTCCTTACCAAGTACGTGCCGCCATCTTGCATCCTGGTCGTCGCGGTGAATTTCTGCAACGCTGTTAACTACATATGTATTCCATTTTGAAGGATGTCCACGTATCCAGCCAAGCGTCACAGTAGAATCCGTCCAGAGGGTGATCGTCGACTTCTCCAGATTCAAGGAGAGCCGCACATGTTCGGCTAGTTTGGACAGAAAGGCCGTTCCGCAGAGTTCCAGTCGCGGAAGCGATACACGCTTCAACGGGGCCACCTTGCTCTTAGCGACCACTAGGTTGATGCTGAGCAGTCCGCCACTTTTCACTCTGCTGTAGACCACGGCAGCGTAAGCACGTTCGGAGGCATCCGAAAAGCCGTGGAGCTCCACGGAGCTGTATGGTGTGTCGCTGTGCAGTTAGCGTGGCAGTCGGATCTCCTCCAGCGACGGCAATTCCTCCTCGAGGACTGTCCATGCAGCGGCGTCCTCGCATGATAGCGGCGCGTCCCACTCTAGTTGCTGCAACCACGCCGACTGGATCAGCAACTTCGCACGTACGAGAATCGGTGCTAGCCAGCCCAGCGGGTCGAACAGGCGAGCGGTCTGTGCCAGTACGGTCTGCTTGGTCGGTAGGGCCGCTGGAGTCAGCCGGACAGACAGCGAGAAGGTGTCCTCGTGCGGATTCCAGCGGAGACCCAGCACTTAGTGCTCGTCTGCTGGTAGCCGCGCGCCGGTCGTCCCGCCCAGCTGATGCTCGACCGGGATGGTCTCCAGAAGGCGGTTGTATAAGAATATTAATTGTAATATAGATGTATATTAATGCAATATTTATGTATATTTTACATACGTGTAACATTCATCTATCAGTCATCAATAATATGTCAGCATAAGTACATTTTACGTATACGTAGTATATAATTTCAAATATATATATATATATATATATATATATATATATGTATATTATATATGTATATTAGTAGTAAATAATGCATAATTTATGTATATTATACATACGTATAATATACATCTATTCAGTCATTAATAATATGTCATTATATATACATTTTACATACGTATAATATACGTCTATCAAGTCACAATATATATATATAAATTTATATAGACACTTTTTCAAGTGCGCTGCGAAGCATTCGATTTTGCTGAACGTTACAACATCCCCAATAATTTTAATAAAGAAAAAAAGTGTGCTGGCCTAGATTGGTTCTATGGATTTCAAGCTCGTAATCAAAATATACCACCGAATTTTGCCTGCTAGCGACCAGCTGGCATTATTTCAAGAGGCGACCGTATTTACCCAACACGTCGGTCAATTGTGGTCAAGTCAGAGATTTTTTTTAATCAATGCAGGCTCAATTATATATTACTTTTCTTAACTTTTATGCTTCCAGTTTCGAAGAATGATTGATGAAGTATCCGTCAACTATTCCATTTTGGTTCTAAAGACATTCTTTTTCAGAAAATAAAAAATAATTCTTACTGACTGCAATTCCCTCATTCTTTCCTATAAATATATATATATATATTATATATTAGCTTTCTTAACTTTTATGCTTTTACTTTCGAAGAATGATCGATGAAGTATCCGACAAATATTCTATTTTAGTTCTAAAGACCTTTTTTTTTTCAGAAATAAAAAAATAATTTTCACTGACTGCAATTCCTCCATTCTCCCTTATATATATATATATATATATATATATATATATATATAAATAGACAGACACCTCGTCAAGTGCGCGGCGCAGCATTTGAGTTTGCTGAACGTCACAAAATCCCCAATAATTTTAATAAAGAAAAATAGTGTGCTGGCGTAGATTGGTTTTATGGATTTCAAGCTCGTAATCAAAATATACCACCGAATCCTGCCTGCTAGCGATCAGCTGGCATTACCTCAAAAGGCGACCGTAATTACCCAACACGTCGGTCAATTGTGGTCAATTCAGAGATTTTTTTAATCAATGCAGGCTTAATTATATATTAGCTTTCTTAACTTTTATGCTTCTACTTTCGAAAAATGATTGATGAAGTATCCGTCAACTATTCCATTTTGGTTCTATAGACATTTTTTTCTTCAGAAAATAAGAAATAATTCTTACTAACTGCAATTTTTTTTTTTTTTTTTTTTTTTTTTTTTTTTTTTTTTTTTTTTTTTTTTTTTTTTTTTTTTTTTTTTTTTTTTTTTTTTTTTTTTTTTTTTTTTTTTTTTTTTTTTTTTCTCAATATCTCTTCCAGATGGTAAGCGTGATTTTTCTATTTCTTGAGAAAAATCTGTTTAATATTATTTGAATTTCTTTTTGCGTCCATCGCTTCCTTTTAGTTGGCCCAATGGTGATGCTAGCAATATATTATTAATTATTGAATAACTTAGTACAGCTAATTATTATATAAGAAACATATGTATAATTTATAAAAGTAAAATATTAATAATATAAAATGGTTACTTAAATGCAGTCCAAAATCAAATGCAGGAAAGATTATTAGCTCAGTCTTGAAATCATTTAAAATAAAAATCTTATGATATTAAAATCTTTAGGCTAAAATAGGTTTTTTTAAATGAAGAAGCATTTAAAGTTATTCAATCATCTTTATATTGTACGATGTACAGTGACTGTACAGTATATAGTTGACTGAATAGCGCAATGACTAGCTAACTTTTAATGTTTTAAACTTATTATAGCCTCGATATTTTGTTATAGGATTTTCATCTCAAAATGATTTCAAGAATATGCTAGTAACATGTGATACGTTTACTCTAGGACACTTTGCATATTAAAATAATGTTTAAAGTATTAGTTAAGATAAATATTAAAGAAAAGGTATCATTTTAGTTAATTGTAATAATTACAGTTATTATTTTTTTATAGAAAGAGAGCTATTATATATTATTAATATATTATAAATGTAACAGAAATTACAAAATAAAAATTTTATTATATAATGCAAAAATGATTTAAAAAGTATATGACTTACTGCTTCGTTTTTTCCTTAGGTGTTTTTGATGATGGTATATTATTATTAATTTTCAATATCATCAGAATGAGAGGATTCAGATGAGTCATTTAAATTCTCGATAATAAGATTTTGCTCAATTTCTCCATCTTCATTGTCATTTTCTCATTAAAAATAGCTAGATTTAGAAGTCGGGAGAATCTTGGAATATCTAATTCAGAATTGACTGTCCGATAATGCGATTTGTGTATGCTTTTATCATGACCCATAAAGTTTGCCAACTCTGTAACTTCCGATTCTGAAAGATTAAGTGTGATGCATTTTGTGGCAATATGTTTTCGGTAGTTTGGTGCCTCGTAAAGTAAGAGGTTTTGCTGCTCCAACATTTTGAAGAATAGTCTCGCATAAGAATGCACGCTTTCAAATGCTTATAGCGAGGTTTATCGTATCCAGGAATGCCATAAAGTAAGGGTTTCTGATTTTATTTTGGCATTTAATCTATGTTGCAGTAATAATTTGAGGCAATCTTGTAATTGTGAATGCAACAATACGGGAACTGTACGACCTAGTTTAACCTCTAATATCAAATGTAACGAATTTTTTAATAGCCTAATACAACAACAGAAAAAAATACATAAAAGAAAAATTATTATAGACTAAATATAATAAAAGTATTATAAATTTTTATGCATTAAAATTAATAAAATATAAATAATTTAAAGGAAGAAAAATATAAATTATTAGATATAAAATCTATTTTAACGCAATAATTATTTATTTAATAATTATTAAAATAATATTACCTCTTTTCCAGACTCTGATAATGAATTGTACACTTCAGAATCTGTGTGTTCTCCTACCCTTTTAAAACTTTTGTAATCTTCTATTAGAACTTTTTCTATTTCACCTGCCTCTTCTTCTGTTATAAACTTGCATAGAAATACGCGTAACTTTTAATAATTCTAACCATGTACTGTAATTATAAGATTTAAGAAGCTCACTATACAATATGTTTCTTTCTTCTTTTAAATAATTATATAATTTCTGGATATCCTCCATATCTGGTATTCAATTTTATTATGTCTTTTATTTTGCGTTACAGTTTCCTCTGCTATTTTATTTATTGTTGCTCCATAATCTTCTTCTAAAAGTTTCAAGAAATTTCTCTACCTTTCTTAAACCCTCATTATCATCTTTTTTTATATATTCAGTACATAATAGTTTCCTAATTTTTTTAAGAGCGTACCAAGTCGGTGTAGCGACAGACGGTGTTTTAAATTTATTAGTATCAGGATTAAATTGAGCTACATCTTTAGCAGCTAAAATGCATGAATCATAATTGCACGGTTGATATATTGAGGCAAAATTAGTGATATTTGAATTAAATTTCTTAATAGAAATTAAGTAACGACCTAAAAGTCTTAATTCTGCTCTTATCACATCATGGTGGCGTTGATTCCTAAATTTATTACATAATTTATTTGCGCGAAGTATCACTAACTCATCATATCTTATTATTCTACACACATTGTCATCTCTCATAATTGGGAAGATTACTTTTCTAACCATATCACTGGCTTTAGTGTGTATCCGTGCTTGTACTTTTCTACCAAGTTACCATAACATGTCTGCCAATACTTCTTTTGTTACAATTTTGAAAGTGATGTCTTACATTATTTTTTTGTATAAAAGCCCTTACACTTTGGACAACAAATATATTCTGATGCAAGTTTGTTAATTTTCGAAGGTCTCCGAGATACTATCAATTCTCCTGTATTAAACTGCGAACTAGTATTATATATAAAATTACTTTCTTTTCTAATAGTCTCTATGATGGCCTTTCTTTCTGAATTACCTAAGAAAAATAATATAAAAATAAAAGAAACATAATATAACATTTTTTAATAAAGATATGTATAATGCAACATTTGATTCAAAATGATGTGGTATAGATTATTATATATATATTTACCTTTAGGAAGCAAAATAAATTTTTTACCTCTTCCTCATTTTTATGAACAGTCTCTAAGTGTCGTGCAAATTTAGTTTGTAATTTTTTGCAATATTTGCAAAAATATTTTTTATTTGTCCTTTCTCTTGGATTTTAAGCACAATAAGATTTGTATCATCATCAATTGCTTTTTCTTTCATATTTCGAGGTATTAAGACCTATCATTTGTAGTATTAGACTTTTCATTTTTATCAAAGCTTTCAAAAATAGAAATATTTGATTCATCATCTGAATCATTGGAAACATCATAATCTGGATCATTATTGTAATCCTCACTGTCTTCATAAATATTGTCTGAAATCAAAAATGTATAATTTTGATGTAATACGTAATGAATATACATTAATATGTTATATTAATGTATAATAGATATATATATATATATATATATTAATGTGTAATAGATATATATATATATATATATATATTATTTTCAATATCAATAATTATATCCAAAGATGCAAAAGAGAAAAATAGAATACTTAGAATACTTAAAATACTTAAAAATAAATTTCAAAACTATTATACATGCTATATGTTTATAGAGAGCTTTCTATAATATTATTAAAGTTATGAAAATTTTTAATTGTAATTATTTATAAACAGATACCTTATAAGTTCTTCAAAAAGTTCAATAAAATAAAGAATTTAATCTAATTTATTAAATTTATCTGTTTGATTAATTTATCTTTATTTACATATAGTTCTTAAGGATTTTTTAAAGATTTTGCTCGTGTATCTAATATCAAAACTTTGGCATGACATTATATAACAAAATATACATACATATTAATCTATTAATAATACATTATATTAAAATAACCATATTATGTTCGTTATAAAAATTATATGTAACAACGTTTAATTTGGAAGCAAATAGATATAAATTGTATTGTTACCTTGTTGATTAACTGTTGTTATTTGACAAAGTTTTAAAGTTTTATTTTGAATATTGTCCTTCTGCAACGTTAGAATTAATACCTACGAGAATAATCATAATAGATTAACTAGTACATACATACTAGATTAACTAATTAGCAATAATTTTTTAACTATAATAATTAAATAAAAAAAGTTTCTCTCTCACACATATACACACTCTTTTGTATAAATTCATTATATCCATACAATTTATGTGACATATGACCACTCTAGTTTACATAAAAACAATTAAATTATTATACAATACTTTACCATTGGAGTCATTTATTATTTCTGTCACTTCCTTATATTGAGCATTTATTTCTACTAAAGTAGTAAAAGATGAATTCAATATATGTTCCAAAGAGATATCCTCGTTCATAGAAAAATTAATATTTAAATCTAAAAAATTATTAAAATTCATGATAAATTTGCTTGTAAATTAAAATATTTAATTAATATTGTAATATTAATTAAACAAGTTAACTTCAAAATGAAAATAATAAACTGAATATGAATTATAAATATTATTTTGTAGATAGGCTGTTTCTTCTTTATTTAAAATTTAAAATTTCCAAAAATTTATTCAAAATACAATGGTAACAAAATTAGTATCATTATTATCAAAAATGGATATAGAATATTTATATTTATATGTAATAATGCTTAGAAAAATTAATATTTAAATCTAAAAAATTATTAAAATTCATGATAAATTTGCTTGTAAATTAAAATATTTAATTAATATTGTAATATTAATTAAACAAGTTAACTTCAAAATGAAAATAATAAACTGAATATGAATTATAAATATTATTTTGTAGATAGGCTGTTTCTTCTTTATTTAAAATTTAAAATTTCCAAAAATTTATTCAAAAATACAATTGTAACAAAATTAGTATCATTATTATCAAAAATGGATATAGAATATTTATATTTATATGTAATAATGCTTATCATGCAGTTAAACATAACATTTCAATATTTAAATTAGTTATATTACCTGTATTATCAATTGTTTTATCATTTAGTATTTCAAAAAGATTAGTTTGAGAAATACTTGGTTGAACATCTAAAAAATGAACTAATACCAAATAATGTTATTATTTTTCTGTGCATGTTATTTTTATGAAGAAATAAGTTTATATAAACATGAATCAAAACGCATACCTTGTTGATTATTTTTTTTCTGGAGATATTTCAGAAATATTTGGTTGAATATCTAATAAAGGAACTATAATTATTCCAAATGATTGATAATTAATATTTTTATGAAAAGAATATTAAATAAAAGATAGATAAATATCTCAACTACATACTACTTTTCTACGCATATTACTTTTATGAAGAAATAAGTTTATATAAACATGGATCAAAGCACACACCTTGATGATTACTTTTTTCTGGAGATATTTCAGAAATATTTGGTTGAATATCTAAAAATGGAACTATAATTATTCCAAATGATTGATAATTAATATTTTTATAAAAAAAATATTAAATAAAAGATAGGTAAATATTTCAACTATATGCTACTTTTCTACGCATATTACTTTTATGAAAAAATAAATTTATATAAACATGGATCAAAGCACACACCTTGATTACTTTTTTCTGGAGATATTTCAGAAATACTTAGTTGAATATCTAAAAAAGGAACTATAATTATTCTAAATGATCGATAATGAATATTTTATGAAAAAATCTTAAATAAAAGATAGCTAAATATCTCAGCTACGTATTGCTTTTCTACGCATATTACTTTTATGAAGACATAAGTTTATATAAACATGGAAACATATCAAAGCGCATACCTTGTTGATTACTTTTTTCTAGAGATATTTCAGAAATATTTGGTTGAATATCTAAAAAAAGAACTATAATTATTCCAAATGATTGATAATTAATATTTTTATAAAAAGAATATTAAATAAAAGATAGGTAAATATCTCAGCTACATACTACTTTTTACGCATATTACTTTTATGAAGAAATAAGTTTATATAAACATGGATCAAAGCACACACCTTGATGATTACTTTTTTTTGGAGATATTTCAGAAATACTTAGTTGAATATCTAAAAAAGCATAAATAATTATGGCAAATGATTGATAATTAATATTTTATGAAAAAATACTAAATAAAAGATAGGTAAATATCTCAGCTATATGCTACTTTTCTACGCATATTACTTTTATGAAAAAATAAGTTTATATAAACATGGATTAAAGCACACACCTTGATTACTTTTTTCTGGAGATATTTCAGAAATACTTAGTTGAATATCTAAAAAAGGAACTATAATTATTCTAAATGATCGATAATGAATATTTTATGAAAAAATATTAAATAAAAGATAGCTAAATATCTCAGCTACGTATTGCTTTTCTACGGATATTACTTTTATGAAGAAATAAGTTTATATAAACATGGATATCAAAGCGCATACTTTGTTGATTACTTTTTTCTAGAGATATTTCAGAAATATTTGGTTGATTGCTTTTTTCTATATTTCTTAACAAATTAGCATCAATATCTAAAAAATAATTTGTATATTTTAGAAGAAATAAAATTGATATAAAAAATAATATAATGATATAAAACTTTTTGTCACCTTCATTACTTTCCATAGAACTTGAAGTGATACTTAAGTCGATTTGTTTTAAATATATTTTTGGTATATTATTCCTCAGATTTTTAGCAATTTCTTCAAGAGCCATATAACTTTCTTAAAACAATATTTGTATACAAAATTATTACTTAACAAGTATTATCCAGTAAGTAACAGTAATATAACCTCAATGTTATAATTTCTCACTAACTGTTACATAGATAGAAGGCATATTACATTGTTGCAGTTACAATAATAGTCAGTAGAAAATTATAACATAGATGTTATGTTATTATTTAGTATTTAATGTAATTTAGTTAGTATTTAATGTTTACTGGATACATAGATATAATTACATATATAAAATTTTACATAATTTTATCTACTTACTACTAGATATTATCCATCCTCTGGTTTTTCTTTTTTTTTTACGCATTATTTTATAATTATTTTTATTTTTGCTCAAAGAATACATTGTGTAACACTGTGTCTCACAAATTAAAAGAGGTTATTTTACTATCTATTTCTTAGGCTGCATTCAGAAACTACACTCAAAACACAGTGACAGCTATAACGCGGCAACACTTGCTACGCGGCAAAAAACGATGCGATAGTCAATCAACTTACAATTTTTCCATTTATTTTATTTTTTCTATTTATTTATTTAGTATTTATTCTTCTAAGATCGACACTTAGGCCCGTATTCATAATCCGTTGTTATATTTAAGATCATCTTAAGACCTCGTTTAATCAATCAAATGGCCGCATAGCATCTTTTGATTGGTTGAACGATGTCTTAAGACAATCTCAAATATAAGAACAGATTATGAATACGGGCCTTAATGAGTTATTAGAAGTTCGTAAGGTCTTAATGAATTATTTAAATCACATGGATGTATGAAAAGCAAAAGTATTAAAAGATCTGGCGCAAATGATAGGTTTATATAATATATACAGTAAAATGGTAGTTTACAGATCAATTAGTTTTTAACAAAAAAATATCAAAATGTTTAAATATTGATCTTATTTTAAAACATCTTTAATTATTTTTCTTTAAAAACATACTAAAATTATAATTTTTACTTAATTATTTATTTATATTTGCAAAGATGTCTAACGGCAGTTTTAAAAACATATATAGCAAAGTTGATTAAAAGACTATATATTTACTTTATATAAGATTAATCAAGTAATTAGTACTGTAACTAAATTGTTTATAAATATATACAACATATATAAAGCTTATCTTGTAAATAATAACAATTAAATGTATTTAGTATAAAATTTTTATATTTATTGGCAATTTTAAGGACTTTATATAAAGAAATTAAAGAATGGTAGTTTTTAGGACAGTTCCTAAAACTGCCGATAAACATATATGGCTTTCAGGACTGACTTGAAAACCACCAAGAGTTCTCAAAACTGCCGATTTATACCAAAAATCGTCCCGAAAGCTACCTCTTGACATACATATATATATATATATATATATATATATAAGCTGTAAATTGTATATCATTATATACACGTGTTTTATATATGAATTTCATACGTATAGTAGATATACATATATTTATACACATATACATTTAGATGTACGTATATTATAAAAATATAAAACATCTTAAAATAATATTGCATATTTATTAATTACATTTATAATGACGTATTTTCTACAATTAATATACATCTATAAGAAAAAAATTATTTAAAAACTACATTTCAATATTGCTTTTAATTAATACACATCTATAATATTTTTAATGAATATACATACGATATATTAATTATTTACAACTAATAGACATCTATTAGAAATATTTCACAAATTTCTTTTCTATATGTATAAAACAGATTATATATGACTATTATAAGCATATTACATATTTATGAAATGCATATTTAATGACGAATGATATAAGTCTAATAAACATCTATGATAAGTTCAAAATCCGCGCATGCGTTATGCTGCGGACTATTGTGCGGACCATTGCCTCAGTGCACGTGCGTGACCAGAGCAAGCGGCTACCGGCACGGCAAGGTGTTCTCGCCCCTGACGAGGCACAACTGGCTTTCGAGAATGGCTCCACGAGTGGCCCACCATTTGGGCCGCGGGCTGAGGTACTGCAGATACTCGCGGGTCCACCGCTGCCACAGGTGGTCCCGCATCTGCTGCAGGAGACGCCACCGATTCAGCCGATTGGTTGGGAAGTCCAGGAGTGACGGCTCCGGGATGGCGAAAAGAGTGTCTCCCACCAAGAATTGCTCAGGCGTCAGGGCATCGAGGTCGTCCGGGTCGTCAGTCAAGGCCTCGAACGGCCTTGAATTGAGGCAGGCCTCGACCTCTGTGAGAAACGTCGACAGTTCCTCAGAGGTGTCTGGCCTCGCCGATGGTGCGTCGCAGGTGATGCTTGACAGCCTTGACAGCTGCTTTCCACAGGCCGCCGAAGTGTGGAGCTGCCGGTGGATTGAAGCTCCACCGTACTCCTCGGTCTGCAAGGTGCCCGACAATAGTGTGGATCTCACGGCCAGCAGCCTTGAAGAGGTCCCTGAGCTGTCGGTCCGCGCCTACAAAGTTAGTGCCGCAGTCGCTGTAAACGACTGTGCCCTCGTCGAGACACGAACCGACGAAAGGCCGCTAGAAATGCCTCGGCGGTGTAGTCGCTGACGGCCTCAAGGTGTACGGCGCGGGAGCTGAAACACACGAATACAACTAGGAAGCCTTTGTAGGCCTTGTGTCCTCGGCCTCTCGTCGTTCTGAGCCACACCGGGCCGGCGAGGTCCACGCCGGTGTGCTGAAATGGACGGCTCGGAGTGACGCGCGCTCTCGGCAGGTCGCCCATCTTTGACCGTGGAGTAGCCGCCCGCCATCGGACGCATGGGTGGCAGCTGTGGATGTGGCGGCGAACCAGTTGGCGTCTTCGCGGAATCCAAAATCGTTGCCTGATGTGAGCTAAGGTGGCCTGGACTCCTCCGTGAAATGTACGTCTGTGGGCGGCGTCAATCACCAGGTGAGTCAGGTGAGATTGCGGCGGCAAAATGACTGGATGTTGTTGGTCGGCATCCAAAATTGCATGTTTTAGGCGCCCGCTGACTCTCAGGGTGCCCTCGTCATCCAGCATGAAAACCATCTTGCGGAGCGAGCTTCGGGCAGGCAGCGTCCTTCCAGCACGGATGTCCCGCAGCTCTGCATGGTATGACTCGACTCCTGAGCTAACCGGATCCATCTCGACAGGGCAGCCTCCAGCTCCTTAGGTCCCAGGAACGCCGACACAGCTTCACCATCTGTCGAACGAAGTCTTCCTCCGTGGCCTCCAGCGCCAGATCCAGGCTGACACGCAAAGCAAGCGACGAAGGCAGAAGAAGCGGTTGAGCTCCTCAGGTTCTCGCTTCTCGGTGGCTGCATGGCATCGTAACGGTCGCTGCTCCGGTAAGTCAGCCGTTTCCAGGTGTCCGACGTCCTTCGGCCAAAAGTCCGCGCGATGGCGGAGATATTCCGGCCCTCGCCACCACAGAGGATGTTGAAGGAGCTTCTTCGGCGACACTCCCCGGGAGACAGTCTGCAAGGTTCTCCTTACCAAGTACGTGCCGCCATCTTGCATCCTGGTCGTCGCGGTGAATTTCTGCAACGCTGTTAACTACATATGTATTCCATTTTGAAGGATGTCCACGTATCCAGCCAAGCGTCACAGTAGAATCCGTCCAGAGGGTGATCGTCGACTTCTCCAGATTCAAGGAGAGCCGCACATGTTCGGCTAGTTTGGACAGAAAGGCCGTTCCGCAGAGTTCCAGTCGCGGAAGCGATACACGCTTCAACGGGGCCACCTTGCTCTTAGCGACCACTAGGTTGATGCTGAGCAGTCCGCCACTTTTCACTCTGCTGTAGACCACGGCAGCGTAAGCACGTTCGGAGGCATCCGAAAAGCCGTAGAGCTCCACGGAGCTGTATGGTGTGTCACTGTGCAGTTAGCGTGGCAGTCGGATCTCCTCCAGCGACGGCAATTCCTCCTCGAGGACTGTCCATGCAGCGGCGTCCTCGCATGATAGCGGCGCGTCCCACTCTAGTTGCTGCAACCACGCCGACTGGATCAGCAACTTCGCACGTACGAGAATCGGTGCTAGCCAGCCCAGCGGGTCGAACAGGCGAGCGGTCTGTGCCAGTACGGTCTGCTTGGTCGGTAGGGCCGCTGGAGTCAGCCGGACAGACAGCGAGAAGGTGTCCTCGTGCGGATTCCAGCGGAGACCCAGCACTTAGTGCTCGTCTGCTGGTAGCCGCGCGCCGGTCGTCCCGCCCAGCTGATGCTCGACCGGGATGGTCTCCAGAAGGCGGTTGTATAAGAATATTAATTGTAATATAGATGTATATTAATGCAATATTTATGTATATTTTACATACGTGTAACATTCATCTATCAGTCATCAATAATATGTCAGCATAAGTACATTTTACTGTCAAGCATCACCTGCGACGCACCATCGGCGAGGCCAGACACCTCTGAGGAACTGTCGACGTTTCTCACAGAGGTCGAGGCCTGCCTCAATTCAAGGCCGTTCGAGGCCTTGACTGACGACCCGGACGACCTCGATGCCCTGACGCCTGAGCAATTCTTGGTGGGAGACACTCTTTTCGCCATCCCGGAGCCGTCACTCCTGGACTTCCCAACCAATCGGCTGAATCGGTGGCGTCTCCTGCAGCAGATGCGGGACCACCTGTGGCAGCGGTGGACCCGCGAGTATCTGCAGTACCTCAGCCCGCGGCCCAAATGGTGGGCCACTCGTGGAGCCATTCTCGAAAGCCAGTTGTGCCTCGTCAGGGGCGAGAACACCTTGCCGTGCCGGTAGCCGCTTGCTCTGGTCACGCGCGTGCACTGAGGCAATGGTCCGCACAATAGTCCGCAGCATAACGCATGCGCGGATTTTGAACTTATCATAGATGTTTATTAGACTTATATCATTCGTCATTAAATATGCATTTCATAAATATGTAATATGCTTATAATAGTCATATATAATCTGTTTTATACATATAGAAAAGAAATTTGTGAAATATTTCTAATAGATGTCTATTAGTTGTAAATAATTAATATATCGTATGTATATTCATTAAAAATATTATAGATGTGTATTAATTAAAAGCAATATTGAAATGTAGTTTTTAAATAATTTTTTTCTTATAGATGTATATTAATTGTAGAAAATACGTCATTATAAATGTAATTAATAAATATGCAATATTATTTTAAGATGTTTTATATTTTTATAATATACGTACATCTAAATGTATATGTGTATAAATATATGTATATCTACTATACGTATGAAATTCATATATAAAACACGTGTATATAATGATATACAATTTACAGCTTATATATATATATATATATATATATATATATATAAGGGAGAATGGGGAAATTGCAGTCAGTAAGAATTATTTTTTATTTTCAGAAAAAAATGTCTTTAAAACCAAAATGGAATAGTTGACGGATACTTCATCAATCATTCTTCGAAGATGGAAGCATAAAAGTTAAGAAAGGTAATATATAATTAGGCCTGCATTGATTAAAAGAAATCTCTGACTTGACCACAATTGACCGACGTGTTGGGTAATTACGGTCGCCTCTTGGGGTAATGCTAGCTGGTTGCTAGCAGGCAGGATTCGGTGGTATATTTTGATTACGAGCTTGAAATCCATAGAACCAATTTACGCCAGCACACCTTTTTTCTTTATTAAAATTATTGGGGATGTTGTGACGTTCAGCAAACTCAAATGCTGCACAGCGGACTTGAAGAGGTGTCTGTCTATATACATATATATATATATAGTTAAAAATTAAGATAAGTGAGCTTAAATAAGATTATGTTTTTATTAATTCACATAGTTTATATATACAAGTAAAAATGTTTGCACATATAACGTTTAAATATATAATATAAAACACACGTATATCTATATATATATATATATATACTAGCTTTTCGGACCGCGCGAAGCGCGGTCCTCAAAGCCAGCCTTTCTATTCGGACCGCGCTTTGCGCGGTCCTCATATAGTCTATATTAAATCCGTTTTAACACAAAAAATTAATTCTTTTTTTGTATTACCGCGAACTACTTCCACATTTGTTGTTCGACTTTCACGAAATTTATACCAAAATAAATGTTTAAATTTTTTTGTGGATGACTACTATGTTATCTATTTCTTTCTCCCAGATATTTTATTTTCTTTTTTTAAGACACGCTTTCTCTCTCTCTCACTCTAAAACACACGCGCTCCCTCTCTCTCTCTTTAAGACACATGCTCTCTCTCTCCTTATCTTTCTCCCTCCCTCTTTCTTTAAGACACACGCTCTCTCTCTCTCTCTCTCTCTCTCTCTCTCTCTCTCTCTCTCTCTCTCTGTGTATGTGTGTGGGGTTTTTTAAGTTTACGCTTTCACCTACGCATCCACCCACACAATCGCATATTTATGAACGGATTTTTTAAAAAATTGGTACCAAAATGTTGCAAATTTTTGGCGACGATGTGGTTTTTTCAAGTGTTACACCTCCACCCACACGCATGCGCATTTATGGACCAATTTTCACGAAATTAGTACCAAAATGTTGCAAATTTTTCTGAGAAAGCTGCTGTGTGGTTTTTTTAAGTTTTATCCCACCCACGCATGCATCCACGCATTCTCACATTTATTCACATACTTTTTTGAAATTTGTAGTTAAATTTTGTTGGAGATGGCTACTATGATTTTCACAAATTTTTATCATCCTATTCATCCACCCACGCACCCATGCACCCATTTGCATACGCATTTATTGACTTGGTCACACCAAGAAGTAATTTTTAAAAAATTTGTGTACGTATTTGTGATTATGTGTGCAATTCGTGTAAATAAACCTTTAATTTGTATGCAATTTTCACGAAATTAGTACCAAAATGTTGCAAATTTTTGCAATCACAAACATGTACACAAATTTATTTAAAATTACTTATTGGTGTGACCAAGTCAATAAATGCGTATGCACATGGGTGCATGGGTGCGTGGGTGGATGAATAGGATGATAAAAATTTGTTAAAATCATAGTAGCCATCCTCAACAAAATTTGAGTACAAATTTCGAAAAAGTCTGTGAATAAATGTGTGAATGCGTGGGTGAATGCGTGGGTGGGATAAAACTTTAAAAAACCACACAGCAGCTTTCTCAAAAAAATTTGCAACATTTTTGTACCAATTTCGTAAAAATATTGGTCCATAAATGCGCACGCGCGTGGATAAATGCGTGGGTGGAGGTGTAACAATTGAAAAAACCACATCGTCGCCATCTTCAAAAAATTTGCAACATTTTGGTACCAATTTTAAAAAAATCGGTTTATAAATATACGATTGCGTGGGTGGAGGCGTAAACTTAAAAAAATAAAACACCAGCTTTGTCAGAAAAATTTGCAACATTTTGGTACTAATTTTGTGAAAATTGGTCATAAATGCGCATGCGCGTGGGTGGGTGCGTGGGTGGAGGTGTAACACTTGAAAAAACCGCATTGTCGCCATCTCCAAAAAATTTGCAACATTTTTGTACCAATTTCGTAAAAATATTGGTCCATAAATGCGCACGCGCGTGGATGATTGCGTGGGTGGAGGCGTAAACTTAAAAAAATAAAACACCAGTTTCCTCAGAAAAATTTGCAACATTTTGGTACTAATTTCGTGAAAATTGGTCCATAAATGCGCATGCGTGTGGGTGGATGCGTGGGTGGATGCGTGGGTGGAGGTGTTACACTTAAAAAAACCGCATCGTCGCTATCTTCAAAAATTTTGCAACATTTTGATACCATGTGTTCAGAAATATTGCAAAAAAAAATTTTTTTTCGCAAAAACATACCCTCCTCTGAAGAAAAAAAATAAAAATAAAAAAATTAAAAAAAAAAACCCACAGCAGCCACCCCCGAAAAATTTGCAACATTTTGGTACCAATTTCGAGACAATCGGTCCACAAATGCGGAAGTAGTTCGGGCACAGACAGACAGACAGACAGACGGACGGTGCTTATATATATAGATTAAATTAATCCCTCTCTCTCTTTCTCTCTCTCTCTCTCTCTCTCTCTCTCTCCCTCTCCCTCCTCAATATTATATATAATAATATAATATTATAAATAAATATTATGTAATATAATCATTTTTTGCAGTAAAACAGAAAGCTCGATGGGCAAGAACCGGAAGAGGTACCAATTTAAAAAAAATCGGTTCATAAATATACGATTGCGTGGGTGGGTGCGTGGGTGGAGGGGTAAACTTAAAAAAATAAACCAGTAGTTTTCTCAAAAAAATTTGCAACATTTTGGTACTAATTTCGTGAAAATTGGTCCATAAATGCGCATGCGCGTGGGTGGATGCGTGGGTGGGTGCGTGGGTGGGAGTGTAACACTTAAAAAAATTGCATCGTCGTTATCTCCAAAAAAATTTGCAACATTTTGATACCATGTGTTCAGAAATATTGCAAAAAAAGATTAAACATACCCTCCTCTGTAGAAAAAAAAAAAATTAAAAAATTAAAAAAAAAACCCCACAGCAGCCACCCCCAAAAAATTTGCAACATTTTGGTACCAGTTTCACGAATATCGGTCCACAAATGCGGAAGTAGTTCGCGTACATACATACAGACAGACGGTGCTTATATATATAGATATATATATATATATATATATACGTGTTTTATATTTATAATAATTGAATAAAGACATTTTAGGCTCACTCACCTTAAATTAAATTTAAGACAGAAGTTGCATTTTTTTAAATTAAAGGCTGTGCTATAAAATAGATAAATACTACAAATACGAATTTATTTCACTGTTGCCGTTTAGAGGTAGTATCAGTACTAGATGCTCAACCATTTTATTGTTATCATTTGAAAGTTTAATTGTTAGCACATAAGTCTAAATGATGTAAAACGTACATATAATGAATAAATAAATATATTATGTAAATATATTTTGTTATATAATTTTTTTCTTTTTAAAATTTAATTTAAACGTTATTTTTAAGCAATTATTTTAAGGCAATTCTAAAATCATTATAACGTCATACTATTGTCATCTAATGACGTAATATTATTGTCATCTGATGACATCATACTGTTGTCATCTGATGACGTCATACTGTTGTCATCTGATGACGTCATACTGTTGTCATCTGATGACGTCATACTGTTGTCATCTGATGACGTCATTTATGCTGTGACAAATGGCCGTCAGTATAGGGTCATTTGTACGTCATACTGACCGTCAGTTTGACGTAAGTTCTGACGAAAACGTACGTAAAAAAGACGTCTCATTGACGACGTTGTGCTACCTGGGATATATTATATCTATCTTCACAAAAATTTTATCAATAAACGTAAATTAACTTGATACTTTTAACAAATGTAATATATCGAGTACAGTATACCTAAAAGTTACCACAATCAAATAAATCAGTATAATTTTCTTATACGATACACATTTTAAAGTAATCAAAGGAATAAAAAAAATATCCAAAAAATAGACAAATTTTAGAGAGTTGACTTTGGACGGTATTTATAGTCCAAGCTTAAACATTTTCTTAAGATTTTCTAGATTAAGATCTTGTTTGTATAAGTATGACTTGAGATTTCATGTATTCATAGTTTTAATTAAAATGAGACGATCTTCATAAAAAAATAAGCACTTCTTGTTATTTAAGATTTTTTTACTGAATTTAGTGCTTAAGATGATCTGATTTACTTTCAGTAATCTTTGGGATTTTTCTGATGTATCAGCGAATGAAATATGTTTAAATATAGAAAAATTTAACAAGATGTATGTCTATACCATTTATTCATGTTATCAAATTATTGCAGACTCTAAAGTATTGTTAGAAAGTAATTTTACTGTAAAAAAAATATCAAGCAAAAAAAAACATTATATAGATCCCGAAAAGAATTCTTCCTTAAAATTTTAACAAAATATTCTCCTTGAAAAAAAGTGATGCTACAACTTTGAAACAAGAAGAAGCATGGAATCAAACTTGCAATGCATATATCTATTGTAATAAAGTAAAAAATCTATATATTTTTTCTAATTAGATATGTTAAATGCTTGAAATAAAAATGTTAATTATATCTGAAGAAAATCTAATATATTTGCGGTAGATAGTTTCATTTTTAAGCTAGATTTTAAATATTTTTTATATTCGAAGTAATTTAATTTTTAACATTTTAATGTGTAATAAATTATTACAGAGAAGCGTTCAATTTAGAAAATTATGGAGTAATTTAAAATCAGTACAGAGAGATATCCTTACGCAGGAAAAACATGCACGTTTATCAACAGGTGGTGGACCTGAACCTAAATCTGCAAAGATTGACCCGAACATTGCCGCAATAGCACCCAATTTAATGACAATTGCACCAACATTATTTTCATCAAATTTATCAGATAAAATACTAAAAGGTAATTTCATCTTTATTTTATTTATTTATATTATAATAAAAATTGAAAAAATAGTAACAATGAATATTTTTCAGAACGACAACAAAGAATATTAATGAATTGTATTCCTGAGGAATTAATTGAAAATGTGGAGAGCATAGACTTTATTGATGATGATTTCCAGGAAGTTAATAATGATTCTATTGTCACACTTCATACAAATGATAAAATAATTAATTTTATTGATATTTTCTATTAATATATTTGTTTATGAATAAGAATTTAGAATTTATGAGACAATGACAATTGAATGTTACAGACTCAAGCAGTAATGAGACTGATGATGCTGAAAAAGAAAATAATCCAGTAAATGAAATAATAAAAATAATAAAGATAAATTTTATTAATATATTTATTTTTAGACACACCCCTCTCTCTCTCTCTCTCTCTCTGTGTGTGTGTGTGTGTGTTGCGTAGTATCTTAAGCATATTAACAATTTGTATTGTACTGGTGGAATCGGCAGACCACGATTGTTAATTTTTGCTAAAATCCTTCTTCAATTTTTGGTAATATTCCATATAGGAGGAATCCTTATTAATCTACAGCGTCTTTTAAATTGTAAATTATTATAAAAGGGTTTTAAAAAGTCCATCACGAATGTATCATTTTCGTACACGATCTCTCTCTACTTGAAAATCACGATCAATCAATATTTTTTCAATAACATCAATTTTCTTCCATTAATTCCATAATATTTAATAATAAGCTTATCTTAAAGTCATGTACGGACTGACTTGAAAACATAATCTTACTTTCTAATAAACACGATCTTATTTGATTCAAATAAGACCATCAAGATTTGATTATGAATCCGACTAAGCTTAAGAAGAGAAAAGCATCTTAAAAGACTTTGTACTTAAGACAGTCTTAAATATAAGAACGGACTATGGAATACCGTCCTTTATTTTGAAAAATGAAAATTTAAATTTAAAAAGAGTTAGCTAAAATCTTTACTTTCGCAAAAGTCACAGTTATTTTCCGACATACTTGTTGACCAAAAATGTCTCCAAGTATATTTAAAATAAAATACTGCTATTAAACAGTGTCCAATAACAATTTAATGACACCCATTGGTCGTATACATATATACGTATATATTCACAAATATGTTTTGGCAGTGCAGCGCGTGGCCTTATATCCTCACTCAGCGGAATTCTAACTGCGAGAAAAGACGCCGCGTAGCGGCGAAGGCACGAATGAGTGCACGACTTTACGGACGGTTTTCCGCGAGCGCTTTCGCGCGGTCTTGTCTGGCGGTGTAGCATATGTTACAAGCGTTTTACTATGTAAATATAATTGTGAAAATATATATACGGATTGCTTTTTACCTAAAATTAGACCAGACCGGATTTCACATTGAATAAAAGAATATAAGTGAATGTTTAGATATCAGCTCCGTTTATAACGCACCGATTGTTATCGGGTTGAATTAATTTAGGACACGAAGAAGTGATCGACTTATTTCGGTAAAATTCGCGACCTGCGAGACCGCCCGTGGGGACTACTTAATATAATGTCACGTATTCGGCGAAAGAAGAACATTAATTAACATTAATTAACTAATTCGGGAAACCCCCAAAGCGTTCCGGAAAAATCCGACGTCCGCCGGAACAAAGCCCCGACAAAACGCACACAACCTGCAAACATGATCCTTACACAGCAATCAATTCCAACCACACCACTCGAATCTGCAGTGTAGATAACGAGATTAAACACGACGACTTACCTTCTATCAAACTTATATCCCCACACTTATCACATGAATGCAATTTCATGATTGATTCAGGCTCTGGCATAAATCAAACCATATAATCAAATCATATATATCAAACAACAATTTGTATTACCTCACGTCAATCTAGATAAAGAAAATATTATATCCATTCGAGACATTTCCTCCGAAACAATAGTAACTTTAGGTTCCATAACTATCCACTTGTTAGACAAACCTACCCTGTTCCATGTAATATCAGACTCCATTTGCATTCCCCAAGACGGGATCCTAGGGAACGCTTTCTTCAAAGAAAGAAGCATTATCATAAATTATAAAGATAGATGTCTTTATCACGGCACTATTATCATTCCTTTCATCACCTATGAAGTTGAAAAATTACATCTGAAAACAAGGACTGTTACTCCTTGTTGCATTCATATTTCTAATCCAGAAATACATACTGGATACTTACCTTTACAAACCCTCGCTGACAAGGTGTTCTTCGGAGACGCACTCATTACTCATTCAAACGGAAGAACATACTTACCGGTATTTAATACCACCGAGGAGGATTTCAAAATCGACATTCCGTCAGTGGAAATTTATGATTTTGAATCTCGCGAATCTATAGATATTAACGAGAGTACTAAGACCTTAGGGCTCGACGTACTTTATGAAGATGAAGAAATGGGAAAATACATTAATCGGACCGAAACCTTAGGGCATTCGGTACCTTCTGAAGAAGAGATGGGAGACAAATCCATGTATTGTACGAAGACCTTAGGGCACGGCGTACATTACTTAAACGAAACGACGAAGATGGGAAATTATACTAATCACGCTGGAACCTTAGGGCATTCAGCGCGATTCCAAGGCAAAAAAGAGATGGGAGACAAATCCACAAGATACATTGAAACCTTAGGGCATTCAATGTCTTGCAATGAAGAGCATATTACCAAGAGTCGGGAGACCCCGGTAATGGGAGATGAAATTTCTAATTCCGTCGATTGTGCGAGAACCCTAGGGCTTTTCTCGACGAACGACAATTTTACTAACTCCAATCGACCACACGCTGTCGAACAACTTTTAAGACTTGAACATTTAAATCCTGAAGAAATTGATCATGTCAGGTCAATTCTTACTAAGCATTCAGATAGATTCCATCTGCCCCACTCGAAATTTACGGAAAAAGAAAGTAAATAAATACTTCGCACGTTCTAGCAAGCTGGGTGCTCATTGTTCGCAAAATTTTCTTTGTTGTCCGACATATCACGTCGTCCGCGAAGATTATAAGGTGTTTCGCCCTTTCAAAGGGTCATTCAGCGAGTTTAACATCGATTTGCTCATTTGACACATTTATAACGACTCAAACCTGTGGATGATTTCCGCATCGGCTTCGCATGCGAGGCGGGCGGTATGTTTAAAACTTGGAACAAAGCCTGTCGAGAAAAAAAAAATATATATATATATTGTTTCTGGTTCCGCCGTCGAACCAGGGACTCAAGGCTCGACCAACGATCGACTTTGTTTGGCACCTCAAGCGGACATCGACAGGCTTCCAACCGGCCAGCGAATCACACGATTAGCCGCGCGCGTGTCACGCGCCGAGTCATGCAAAGCTCGTGATTCCGAATCGGTTTGTCTTCCCCGAGGTTAAAAAAAGAGTTGAGTTCAGTTAGCCCAAAGACACAGTCAAGAGCACCCAACGATAAAGCGGTATGCTTGTAACGGATCCGCGATATCCTGTCTTTCTTTGTTCTTGAAGAACGGCAATCGACCTCAATCACGTATTCAATAGTCTATCAAAAGGGTCCGAAGCGTCGGAACCAGATACAGTGTACAAATCTGATATGATACAATAAAATTACTGTTATTAAAATTAAATAAAAGGAAAAAACAATCACAATAAAATATAAAATATATTTCATTAATTTTACTTTACGGTTTAGTAAAATTAATAAAACATGTTTCATATTTTATTGTGATAGATATTATTATTTTGAATGTGATAAATATTAATTAGAGGAATTCTAATAAAATTTTTCCATACAATATTATCCTACGATTATCACAATTTTCAGGGCAAATTCTAAGAGAAAATTCTCTCAGATTGTGATTATGTGTTGTAATTTGTAATCAGTTATTTATTACATAATTTTTAATCAAGTGCGTGAGTCAAAGTGTCAATAGAATTTATTACAAAAAATGATTTCATCATGCAGTGTGTCACAGTGTGTCAATATCGGATTGTATCCAGTCAGGCAACAATTATTCGTCAAAGGACATCAAACATCTCTACAAGGTAAGAATCAGTGAGAGAGAGAGAGAGAGAGAGTGTGTGTGTGTGTGTATACGCGTACACACACACGCACACACACACACACACACACACACAAAACGCCGCGTGTAACAAACAGCTGATCGCTTCGAGCGCCCACGTAATCGCCCGCGTCGGATAATGTGGTGCGCCGCTCCTGATTACCGCCCGTACTTGTGCTGTAATTCGCTAACTATTTCTTTTTATATTTCAAAAACTAAGCTTCGGATAAAATTTTGGCAAAGGAAAAATCGTCTTTAAATTGAGTCAGGAATACGACATTTTAAAGACAAACGGTTGTTTTGAATCACCCTGTATAGTATAATACAGGAAGGATCGATGATATTTCGACTATCTGTCAACTGTGTCGGTCCGACGGTTTCTTCAAAAAGCTTCCGCCCCGGCTCTCCCGTTGCGGGAGAGACGCTCCGATCGAGAAACACACAACTCTACCTTTGTGCCGTAGCCTTCCCTGGCGGGAGGCGGCGGTCCGCGCGCGTCCTCGGACAGCCTGATCCAAGAGCCACCAGGATTATTCTTTCTCTCTCTCTCGTCCGAGAGAAGAGACCACGATGGTTGAACGAGAAGCGCGTTTCTTCGCGAACGCAAAAATTTCGAACGATTACCCTGAACGGTGAATCACTTGGCTCGTAGGTCGATGAAGAACGCAGCTAATTGCGCGTCAACTTGTGTTTAAAATTGTCACGTATTTTCGGAGCGACGAAGCAAGGTCAATCGTAGAAATTGAAAATATTTGACGCCGAGGAGATGTTATTCCGGTTGTTTTCGATTCCGCGAGCGAGGAATCTACAAAAACTCGTCTTTGTCTCGCGTTTCGGAGCGTGATGGGGCAATCGTCCGCGAATAGGATTTCAGCACGTGTGCCACGCGTCGATCGGATGATCGATCGCCCCCTTAGCTGCCGAATTCCGCGAGGATCAAAAATGAGTCTACTCGAGGAGTCTGAACTGAAGAGACGTCTCCGTGTATATCAGCGAAAAGAGCATCGCGCGAATTTATCTTGTTCTAGAGCGAACTTCCGCGTTTTAATCTTGTCTGCGAGAGTTTTGAATAAAACTGCTTTGCCTCAAAAGTGAATTTCTCTACCTTTACAATTTTCTCCGCATCCAGTCTCCTTTGTATCTACGAGCCGACTTATAAATAAATAAATTTGCCTCTGCGCGGAAAATTAAAACAAATCGAAGGTTCTCGCACAGAAGTAAAATGGTCCTTCGAGCCGGATTGTGAAGATAACGAGGACGATAAGGTAAAACGGAGAAAGTGATTCTCGTGTGACTCTCGCGGACAGTGAAAAAGCGCGGGTGGACAATAGAAGCACATCGTCTTACAAACGAGTGTGTAAAAGAAGAGACAGGAACCAAGTGTCGAGTTCGCTTTAGAGAAACAAGTGTACGGGTAGACTGTCACTATTGCACGGTCGGTATGACATATTTCGGGTATCCCCATCGTTACGTTCGTGTATATACATACGTTCGTGATTATACAATGAAAAATAATTGCTCGTAATTTCAGAGTACCAATTTGTTAATGACTTGCAGCGCGTGGCCTTATATCCTCACTCGGCGGAATTCTAACCGCGAAAAAAGACGCCGCGTAGCGGCAAAGGTACGAACGAGTGCATGATTTTACGGATGGGAAAATTTTCCGCAAGTACTTCCGCGCGCAGTCTTGTCTGGTGGTGTAGCATATGTTACAGGTGTTTTACTGTGGAAATTGTGGCTTAAACACCATAATTATATTTTGTGTATATATTAATTTAAAATTTTCATTTATAAGAGCCATATTATACACTCTTTTATTTTACAAAACATTGATCTGATATTCAATAAATCGAAAATTAAATATTGAACTAATGAAAACAGTTTCTTTCAAATGATTAAATTGCTCAGAAACATATATAGTGCTTGCAAAATATAAAACTACACTGACTTTTTTCTTAAGGATTTGAACGGCCAATTTTATATTCATTCGAAACATGATATGCCTTTTTTATTTTTGTGCTCTCCAATCTTCAAGTTGCAAGAATATATTTTTTAATAGATTTTTTTTATAACATAACTATTGTATTAATCTCACAACGCAATAATCGATTTAACATTTCTACATAAAAAAATATTCATGTAAATATATGTTTAGAAATATATGTAAATATTACATATATTTAGAAATATATGTATGTATATTTATATTTTTTTATTTGTTATTGCTTTATAATCATTACTATATTTGCAAAATATAATTTATATGTATAAATTTATATTATATATATAAATTATATTATACAAATATGTATTTAGAAATATATGTATGTATATTTATATTTTTTTATTTGTTATTGCTTTATAATCATTGCTATATTTGCAAAATATAATTTATATGTATAAATTTATATTATATATATAAATTATAAATATAAATTTAACATATATAAGATAGGCAATAAGAGCCAAATCGCGGATGACAGTGCGTTATTCTAAACGAAACTAAAATTTTTTCGTTAGAATTAAATACCTGTGCACAAGGCACCAAATTTTTACTTGGACACGGCCAAGATATAAAATTGGAATAATCTCTACAAGAGATTTTTAATTCCATGTATCCCCTATTCCCCCTAAAGAAATAAAGTGCGAGAGAAAAATATAGATCCGAAAGTCGCAGAATCGGGAATCGAACCCGAGACCTTTCGCTTGCCGGGCGACTGCTCTTCCAACTGAGCTATTCAGATCCTTTCGATTCCATACTTTTCTCTGTTATATATATTAATATATATTTATATTTTTCTCTCGCACTTTATTTCTTTAGGGGGAATAGGGGATACATGGAATTAAAAATCTCTTGTAGAGATTATTCCAATTTTATATCTTGGCCGTGTCCAAGTAAAAATTTGGTGCCTTGTGCACAGGTATTTAATTCTAACGAAAAAATTTTAGTTTCGTTTAGAATAACGCACTGTCATCCGCGATTTGGCTCTTATTGCCTATCTTATATATGTTAAATTTATATTTATATATTACAGAGCCTAGTTAAACTCTTAATATATAAATTATATTATACAAATATGTATTTATATTAAATTTTTTATTTGTTATTATACTTAAATAATAACTTACTTAATAAAGTAATAACAAATAAAAAAATTTATAATTTAATTTTATTATTATTCGGCACATTTGGATAAAAAAATAAGAAATTCTAGAACAAAAGAACATTTTACTTACAGACAAGTGACGCAGTTTACTAAACTTATATTTTATTAACGCTCGTATTTTTATTTGTGATAATAATTCTTTCTAATTTGATAATATATTTGTAATTAAGTACAAATATGTTAGAAGAAATTCTGCTCGAAATTCGTGTGACGATTTTACATAATGAAAGTAATTTTAAGAAAAAAGAAATTGGAGAAATGATTTTTATTAGGAAACACAGGAACTCAATTAATTTGCAACGAGATACGAAAAATATAAATGTAATTTATGACAATATTTTAAACTTAATTTAACAATAAATTTAAAGATATAAGACAGGCAGTAAGAGCCAACTCGCGGATGACAATGCGTTATCCTAACGAAACTAAATTTTTCGTTAGGATTAAGTGTCTATGCACAAGGCACCAAATATTTTACTTGGTCACGGCCAAGATTTAAAATATGAAATAATCTCATATTTGAGATTTAATTTCAATAACCCTTTCACCCCCTTACGGAAATAAGTAAATGCAAGAGAAAATTAATTTAACAACTTTGACTTTCTTATATGTTTATTTATTTTTGTTCAGTTTGCTTCTTTTTACTTTATCCTTCAATAATGTCTCTTTTCTCGTTATCAAGGCCATTGAAACTAGATGGAGCAACATCAAAAATAATACTAGTTTTAGTTTTGATCAATTTAAATACGCAGTGGAGTTAATTTTAGATTCGACTAGCTTTTCTTTTAATGGGGTATTTTATGAACAAACCTTTGGTACACCAATAATTCAATTTTGTCACCCATACTAGCAGATATTGTTATGGATGATTTGGAAACAAAATGCCTCGATAAGTTAGATTTTCGTATTTTTTTATATTTTAGATACGTTGACGATATTTTAACAGTGATTCCGAAAGATGAAATTGATGTCATTCTTAAGACATTTAATGAGTATCATGATCACTTAAAATTCACATATGAAATCGAAACTAATAACAGGATAAATTTTCTAAATACTACAATAATAAGAACACAAGAAAGATTAATTACCAATTGGTACAGAAAACCGACGTTTTCAGGTAGATACATAAATTATTTGTCAAATCATCCAGAGAAATACAAAATTAATACCATTATAAATTTAATGGATTACGCGATTCTACTGTCTAACGACAAATTTCATAGGCAGAATATTGAAATTGTGAAGGGAATCTTAGTTAACAATTGTTTTTTATTGAATATTGTCAACCGCATTGTTAATAAACGCCTCAGATTTTTAAGACACAATAGGAATAATAATGAACCGCGTTTTAACAGAAATTTGAAACTTAAAATCTTGTTTTACATTGCCTTACATAAACCATCTCAGTGACAATATAAAAAATTTTCTCTCAAAGTTTGGTTTAAATGTAGTGTATTTGATCCCGAACAAATTAAATAAGATTACCAATCACGGTAAAGATAAGATTTTAAAATTGAATAGAACTGAAGTGATATACAAAATTGTATGTAAAAATTGTACTTTTTCTTACATCGGACAAACAAAAAGACACCTGAAAACCCGCATTAGGGAACAAAAATAATATTAAATTACATGAAAGTAATTACTCTGTAGTGAGCAAACATAGAGTTGAATTTGGACACGATTTTGACTGGGATAATCCGATAATTTTACATCGTGAGAAAAATGCTAAGAAAAGAGAAATAGCTGAGATGTTTTATATGAAAAAGTGTAATAATACATTAAATTCTTAGATAGACACTAAAAGGAGAATGTCCAAAAAGTGCGATTTTTTTACCTCGAGCGGAAAGTAAAATTCGAGTTGTTTTAGGTCTCATACATCTAGAATATTGTAAAAACCATAGTGGTTTTTCCTGGAAATGCAGGAAACATTTAAATATCATCATGTGTTTAAAGAAAATCACGTAAATCAATATCTCGCAATAAATCGAGATTGCTTGATGTTTCAGTCGAATATTTTGGTAAATATTTTGGTAACACCAACTTTCCAAGATCATTTAGACCGATTTTAATGTCAGTTAATCATAAATTGAATAATATATATACAGGATATTCCTAAAGTCCGACTTGGGCTCTTTATCTTGGAAACGACTTAAGATACGAAAAAAGTTTGAATTAGGGGTCAGTTCAGTAGAGGCTTGAAGCTCCAACCAGACAAATGCGAATTTCTGCGCAAAGAAGTCGGATATTTGGGCCACATAATTAGCAGCGATGGGGTAAAACCAGACCCATCTAAAGTAATCGCGGTAAAGGAATTCCCCAGGCCCCGCAACACAAAAAATATTAAACAATTCCTTGGCCTTGCTGGATACTATCGTAGATTTATCCCGGATTTTTCTAAAATTGCACGGCCCCTTACGGACTTGCTAAAGAAAGACAAAGCATTTGTTTGGGAAAACGACCAAGAAAAGAGTTTTACGAAACTCCGCGACTCATTATGCTCTAAGCCCATTCTCCAATTTCCCGATTTTACGCGACCTTTCGTCGTCACAACAGACGCTTCCGGTTACGCTATCGGAGGAGTCTTGAGCCAGGGGGAAATCGGCAAAGACCTACCCATTACTTATACATCTCGTCTTTTGAATAGCGCAGAAAAAAATTATTCAACAATCGAAAAGGAACTACTAGCTATCGTCTACTGCGTCAATTACTTCCGTCCTTATATATATGGACGAAAGTTTACACTAGTTACGGATCATAGACCGCTGGTGTGGATGCATTCCGTAACGGACCTCACGGCTCATCCGATGGCGCTTAAAACTTGCGGAATACGAATATAGCGCAGTATATAAGCCGGGAAAAATTAACGATAACGCCGATGCACTTTCCCGAAACCCAATCCAACCTGCTAACCTAAACGTGATAAAGCAAATCCTACCTCTTGAACAAACTCGAGAACTCTCCAGTTCCGAGGAATCGCTATTTAACTCAAAAAGAAGGCGATCCGTCGAAACGCCGCAACAAATCGGAAAATCGTCGCAGCAAACGGAAAGCGACGATACAGACGACCCACCAAACACGCGATCTTCTAACGAAACCGATATTAACAACGACGATATTAACAATGACGAAACCGGCGAAATAAGCGAGACTGAGAGCGACAACAGTTCCGATCCTAGCGACGACACCCCTATTTTCGATAATATAAATGATCGATTCGTGCAAAGAACTAAAATCGGACCGCAAGTTATATCGATCCCAGATAATTTCGTCACGCGTAAGGATAACCTAGTCGTTTTTGTCACACAACAAGGTATACCGATCGACCTTGGAGCTCGCATGCTCCAAGAGAACAAATCTTTGCCCATGATTAGAGGAGCAGCTCTAGCCAAGGCAAAGGTAAACCGCGACGGAAATCGCCAAATTATATCGTTAGTCGTCAAAGAACGCGAATCGGGAATTACCGAAAAAGAGATACTAAAAGAATCATTACAATCGCTGTTGGATGTCGTCAGAGAATTGGAACTGTCTTCTATCTCATTAGCCAGAGGCGATATCGACAACGTCCCCTGGAACGCGGTACACTCTTTACTAACGCGCATTCTAAGCGAAATAAATGTAAAAATATTCATTTGTAATAACGAAATATCTATTCCCCAAAAAGCCGAGAGAGAAAACATTATCGCCGAAAATCATAATTCAGCGATCGGTGGCCATAAAGGCATCACAAAAACATACCAACGTATAAAGAAACGCTACCAATGGAACGGTATGAAAAATGACATTCAAATTTTTATAAAAAACTGTCGCCCTTGCCAACTGAAAAAATTAGTCCGCGTAAAGACCAGACAACCCATGGTTCTAACGGACACTCCTGGCACAGCCTTCGATAAAATCTCGATGGACATTGAGGGACCGTTACCCGTCACACGGACTAATAACAAATATATACTTACCATACAAGATCTTTTAACAAAATATTCCTTAGCAATCCCTCTGCAACACGCTAACGCGATCGACGTAGCTGACGCGTTCACCGATGAACTAATATGCGTCTTCGGAGCGCCAAAAGCTATTCTAACAGATCAGGGATCGCATTTTCTAAATAGCCTAATGCGTAACATAGCAAAAAGGTTTAAAATTAAGCACTTCAAAACTACGGCTTACCGGCCGCAATCTAATGGCTCAATAGAGCGCTCCCACCATGTCTTGTGGGAATACTTAAAGCAATACGTAGATAGAAACAATGATTGGGACAAATACTTAAAACTAGCGTCATTTTCTTATAATACTAGCGTACACGAAGGGACGCGATATACTCCCCATGAATTAGTCTTTGGGAAGATAGCCAAGTTGCCTTCCAATTACCCCGATGTCGCCGACGTTACGGACGAGAGTTACGCTAATTATCTTACAAACCTTTTTAACAAACTGAGTGACGCCCAAGCCGTCGCCCGCGGAAACTTAATAGCCGCTAAACAAAGGTCAAAGGTCTACTACGACCGCCGAGTTAACGCCCAACAGTTTCGAGCGGGAAACTACGTGTACTTATTAAAAGAACCAAATAAAGGCAAATTAAGCAATCAATACACCGGTCCCTATAAAATCATTAGTCTCTTAGGTAATCGTAACGTTAAGTTAGCCATAAGTAGAAATAAGACAAAAATTGTACACAAAGACAAGCTAAAAGCTTCCCCACATCAAAACCCTATCGAGGAAGACCCCCACTCCGGGCCAGACGACTATATCTTGGATGCATCGGCGGAGGACCGGCCAGTAATCGACGAACCTCAGTAGAATGAAGACCTACGCAAGTATCCTTATAGCAGTCTCGCTGTTAGCCATAACCTCTAACGGACTAATAGGTTATGACTGCGGAGGGCATGGTCTAAACATTACTTCACTATCCCTCACGGATATCGGAGAATGTAACCTAGATAACATTGAAGCGGACAAAGAAGAAGTATATATACAACTGCTACAACTGAGCGAATTCGATCACACCATCGGACTCCAATGTAAGGTTGAAATCGATCGAACCATCTACTACTGTGGGATGCACTCACATGTATCCTTGGTGCACAATGGAAGGCGCGAATACATCCGCGAAGTATCGGCAGAAACCTGCAAGAAACTATACAACACCGGAACTATATTTCTGGGAAACAACGGCCTCATCACGGACATCAAGGTGAATACCACCAACCACCGTAGCTTGACCCTCGCAGGAACCACCAGAACCGACGGAACATGCTTCGGAACTCAGTTCAGCGACCCGTTTGGCACTTGGGATAACGTGGTCGTTCAAGCATCTATAAAAATTACCACCCGAAGACTCGAGCTCCCCGTCAGACATAGCACCAATGAAGTAATATTACCCTCCGGTGCTCGATGTCCCGTAGCTGAAGGAGAATGCAACGACGCAGATGGCTCAACCACATATTGGACGGCGCTACCCAGCGATAACTGCCACTTCAATCGCTACGACGTTCTCTACCAAGGCCTAGCACACCGCCTCTCATCTAAGCCCACACAGAGGGAATCACCGACTATCTACACAGTCACCACGCAAGAAACCACCTTTGCTTTAGCACGAACCATGGAAATAAATGTGTGCGGCTACAGAATTTTGAGGACGGAACATCCCAAACTCTGCATACTCGAAACTCAACCTGGACATACGTTTAAGGGCCACTCCAGAGTCCCGATCGATAACCTCGATATATTTTCCTACGTAAATTCCAAATTCATTTACGTGGAAAAACACTTGAAAACACAATTGACACAATTGTATCAAGACATAATGGAGCAAAAATGTGCTTTAGAGAGACAAATTCTACAAAACGCTCTCTCTCTCGCCAGCATTGCCCCGGACGAAATGGCGCATCGAATCATGAAGGCACCAGGCTACACCGCCATTACGGCAGGCGAAGTCCTCCATTTGATCAAATGCGTACCGGTGGAGTGCCGAATACGGCAAGCTGAAAGATGCTACAACGAACTCCCCGTCACCCACCAAAACAAATCCCTCTTCCTGTTGCCAAGATCAAGGATACTTACCAAAACAGGAACACCCAGGGATTGCCACGAACTACTTCCAGCGATGTATCAAGTACACAACATCTGGTATCGTTGAACTCCAAAGCCAGTGGAATCAATGGCGCCGCCGATGATTCAACCACTAACCAAACCACAATGGAGATACGTCAGTCCAGATTCACTCGCCTCCAGCGGCATCTATAACAGCGAAGACCTTGATCGTCTTCGCGACCACATTATGTTTCCCATGGAGAAACCCTCTATGCTCAATACAATTGCTAGAGGAGCAATGGGACAAGAAGTCCCCGCGGGAAGCCTCTCTATGCTAAACCTGTTGGACGAGAAAACCCTCGACCAGCTAGCAGAAAATACGGGAGCCCGCTTGTGGAAAGGATTCGTAAGTTTCGGATCAGCAAGCGCTGGAATCCTCGAAATATTCGTCATCGTCCGTGTCGCCAAACTAATTATCGACACACTGATACATGGCTACGCACTCCATTCCGTATATGGATGGAGTTTGCACCTCCTGGGAGCCGTTTGGACCCCAGTAACAAACGTTCTACTGCACCTCGGAAAACCAGCGGACGAGAACCAGGACAACGGACGAGAGCTAACACCCCTAAATCCCCCTTCGACGACCGAAGTTTTTGCACCCCCGACAGAAAAAGTCCAAAGTGAAGTGCCTATAGACTACAAAGAACTGCGCAACCTCCTCAACGAAGGAGTATAGATCAATGATAAGTTAACAAAATTATACCTTGTAAATTCTACTACTAAGATCGGAAAACGTTGGAACATGGTCCAACATTTTCTTCTAAGGGAGGAGGTGTCACGTCCGGCTTCATTACTATGTCCGGGTATGTAAATTTTTTTCCATCTATAAGAAATAAATCCTAAAACTATCAAACATCATTTGAAAAGCGCGCCAAAGCCGGCCATGACGCTTAACTCCGCCTAGAAACTAAGCGTGGCGCTTCGTAGCGCCTAAGGGTCTCCCACCACGGTGAGAGCCCCTACTCCGGAGAGTTCCCCCTCTCCAGGCCGCCGCAGGCCCGAGCCGCCGAAACGAAGGACCTCAGAGCAGTCCCGAATTTCGTCAGTTCTCTGCGCGACACCGAACAGTACAGTCGCACTTCTAAATTCTAATTCTAAGTCCAAACTCTAACTCTAATTCTAAAATTCTAACTCTAAGTATAATATCCTAACTCTAAAATCTAAGTTCTAAGTCTAAGTCTAAATTCTAAGTTCTAGTTTCAAATCCTGTACTACTATACAAATAAATCAGTGTATTCATGTGTGAAAACTAGTGTTCAGTACTCTTCAAAACTTCCACTCCCGTGATAAAATACGATAGCGTTTAAATCTGTCATACGGCGTTTGAATTCAGAATAATTAAAACTGTTTTGGAGCGGACCACCGCTCATCACAGTTAGAATTAACATTCTCAGCATTTGCCAAAATAAGGAATTGATAGTGAGGTCCGCCGCATATCAACCCTCCTTATTTGAGTAATCATTCAGAGGATGCATCAAATTCAATATGCCTAAGACGCGACGCGCGGGAAGGAAGAATCAACTACGAAAACTAAACCGACTCTATCGTGAATCAGCGACCGAGGAATATTCTCAATTTCTCGGAGTGGAGTATCAGGCCGATCCTGAATACGAGGACATTTTCAACATTAAAAATAATAACAACGACGAACTCCTACAGTGGAAGTGCATACCAATAACGTTCCAACCACGACGCCTGCCGCCGCCAAACATCCCAGTGAACGACCCTCGCCGCACGCACTACCTCCAAGTACGAGCCGACACGATCAAGAAAGTGCTACTAAAGGTAAGTGAAATTCATGTTAACCTAAGGAATCGCGCGTGTTAGCAAATTCAGAGACGGTTTTACCACGTGGAAGAGAACATTCTAGAAAAATCTCCGACGCATTTTTCCTCTTTTCCATCGTCACTGCGGAAGCTATAAAAAAAGGGTCAGGCTATAAAACTAGGGTCGTCCACTGCACACGGTACAACTCTCGAACTTCTAACACGGAAAAACGCAAATAATTCAATCTCTTAAAAATCTTCGTGTCTCAAGAAATAACTTCGTAAATCCGTACAACAAAGTAGTCATTTAAACAATAAACAATTAAGAACACTCTCGATTTACCGACAGTATACCGACACACGTTCTTTTACCAACATTACCGACATTATACCGACACACGTTCTTTTACCAACATTACCGACATTATACCGACATACGTTCTTTTACCGACGTTACCGACAATATACCGACGTACGTTCTTTTATTGACGATCTTACCAACGATCTACCACCGGCTTTTACCGACGGCCTTTACCGACGATCGTTAAAGAGATTTCACCGTCGTGGGTATCCCCGTGCTAAGTGGATCGAAGAATCGCTACTAAGAAGAAGATAAGATAAATCGGAGCGCATAGCCAACAAAGGCACACCGCTATCGCTACCGAGAATAGGATAAGGAAAGTCGGAGCGCCCGGCGATGAGTCATCAAAGGAACGCCGCTATCGCTACTAAGAAGCCATTTCTCCGGGACTTAACCGTCGCAATCTCTACCAGGAACAGATTGTCTCCGGTACTTCCCCGGCATATCTCTCTTGCCATTGGCTAAGCCGCATCGCCCGATGGGAGGAGCGAGCCACATTTTACGGTATATAAACCCTGCGCCCGGCACGGAACGGCAGTGATCCGCCGAAAGTTGTTCCAGTCAATCAGCTCTAATCCAGCAATCAACCAGCTATTACTACAGGGTCCTGAAGACAACGAGACATAGCCGCCATTTTGGTGAGACATAGCCGCCATTTCGGACCGAGGTACCGAGGCTCCTCAGATCTTCAGACTCAGAGGGAAGAACACAGTAGCGAAGTGTACCATAGCAAGGCACATTAGACATTGTCTAACCTTGTGAGTATTTAAGCCAGTTCACATATCCCTAATTAGTAAAGCGCGACGGACACTCATTATATTTAATCATTATATTTAATTATCCAATATTAACTCAATCTTACATTACATTTCGAACTCTGAATTTTGAGCATAGACATAAGCCACATATTACTCTGCGTTTCCGATATTATTTCAATCTACGATTTGCATCTGCATACGTCTGCGTTACAATCGTCGATCTACTCAATATTTTATCCAATACTATTCAATATTATTTAACCGATATCGCATACTTATTCAATCTATTATAATAAATATACTTATGTATTTTATTATATCACTGCTTATTTATATATGTATGTAACCCTGTATCCTACCACATATTAGCGAATTGAATGCCGCTAATTCCTCTGTACACATTAGAAACTATATCCTGTCAGAAGGTACATTCGCAAGTCATCTCTGAGGTGCACGTTTAGTAAAGTGAACGTCGCATTAGCCTATTAAGACAAGGACCAGAGAACCCGGCCTAGCCGGATGAACACCTATCTCTCTATCGCTTTTACGCTTTTATTACCTTGCATTTTCCAATAGTTGCGAATACTTTACCACACCAACTGACAGTGATTTTGCATATTGATATTCGATTCATTTGACAAGTGTACACCACCCGACCCTATTTATAACCAATAGAAATATACCCTGTCATAAGGTACATTCGCAAGTCATCTCTGAGGTGCACGTTTAGTAAAGTGAACGTCGCATTAGCCTATTAAGACAAGGACCAGAGAACCCGGCCTAGCCGGATGAACACCTATCTCTCTATCGCTTTTACGCTTTTATTACCTTGCATTTTCCAATAGTTGCGAATACTTTACCAAACCGAATGACAGAGGTCTTGATAATTACTAAGAATTATTACTTCAATATTTAAGACTTAAATCTTTGATGCTTGAAAGTACAAATATTAAAATTCTTGATATAGATATTAATACATGTACTAAGACTCCTTTTCCTATTCCACATTATTACCAATTCTCTTTCAGAATCGTTTAATTATAATTATAATTGACACAACGCTTAATTAATTAACAGGTGAAGGGCATTCTCGTATAGATTAACCTTTCATCTCGTCTCTAACTCTTTAACACGTAAATCACGACTTAAACGTGAGTCACATTCAATTACCTTTGATTATTTAACTATCTCAGTTCTATTAAACGTATTATTCATATAAATTTATTTAACCATTAGATGGTCTCTCCCTTCCGAAGGAAGAATCAAATTGATCGCGACGAGCAACGTCTCCACAGACTACGCGAACGTAGGACAAGAAGAGTCTTAAATCTTAATGTCCAAATTTATCCAACGCGAATAATCGTACGACCCCCTTCTCCAGACGTTTACTCGCCAATTAACAATATCCCCCTTACATTGATTATTCTCATCCGCAATTTCCGGAGCCTTCACCGTCAGAATCAAAT
The DNA here is from genome assembly GCF_048542155.1 of Nylanderia fulva. Taxonomy (NCBI): domain Eukaryota; kingdom Metazoa; phylum Arthropoda; class Insecta; order Hymenoptera; family Formicidae; genus Nylanderia; species Nylanderia fulva. The sequence continues at coordinate 38,314 of NW_028190944.1, forward strand.
ACGTTAATAACGAATCCTAATCATCATTTCTTATCCGATCCAGAATATTATATCCCGGATCAAAATCAACAAATTACATCGCCAGAGTACGACCCCTTTCTACAATTTAACAACGAACAAATCTTTCACTTTCTCAACGAGGACACCGCGAATCTCACTCACGACGTCGATAACGTCATCTCTGAGGAAGCGCAAGATAACTTCACTTCTTTCATAACTTACCTCAACCAGCCTAACAATCCGGAACAGGAGCTCAGTCATATTGTAACTCAATTTCAAGCTCCCCACGAACCACGTCAGGACCAATAAACTTTATATCGACGTAAAGGTTTTATAAATGAATAAATGACATTATATTTGTAAAATATCTTTATTTATCGACCCGACCCGTCAGTTTCCTTCTCCGTCTGATACTCTCAATCGAATCTCAAGCTCTCGGCTTCCCTGGGTATAGCCGGCCTAGCAGGTTGCCCATAAAACAAATAGAGAGCAGCTTCTTAAACGTCCACCGAGGTAGACGCGAGAGAAGACCGTCTTGTGCAGAAAATAATTTATCGCTAGATGAATTGTTGGACGTAACAAGAAGGCAATTTAATTTTTGGTGGCAGCGGTGGGATTGGCCAAAAGAGATCGTTGAGAGGTCGCGGAGATTGATCTGTGCGATCGGTGTTTTTCATAAGTAAAATTAACGTAAAGTTAGTTTATAAATTATAAATCTCAAAACATAATGTCTCTTACCAGAACCCCCTGTACACTCAGACAATTCAGAAAACAGAGTACTCACCCGCAGTCAACTTAACCTTTATACACAGAATTTAAACGATAAAGAAGCCCAATTAACAGCACAAGCTGAGACATTGCGAAATAGAGAGGAAAATTTACTTACATTTCAACGGACTTTAGAACAAGACAGAAACATGGATGACGGTTCGGTAACCGGAATTTCAGAACAATTAGCTGCACAATAATAACCCTTATGGAAAAATTATCAGAACAAGTAACTCGCTTATCACGACGTATAGATATAGTCGAACATTCTGCCTAAATGCAAGAACATTACGACAAAATAGAAACACAAAGACCGTCCACTCCTTTACAACTAAATTCTCCTATTCGTTTGAAAGACGCTATAGACACAATCCCTAAATTTGATGGACATAAAATGTCTGTCCTCCATTTCACGAAAATTTGCGAAAGAGCACTTCAACTAATTCCCGGATATCAAGAATATCATTTAGTTCAACTAATCATTAACAAATTGCAAGGACATGCTTACGCCGCGATCGAGGGAGTTGAATTTAATAGCCTACGAGATCTAACACGACGTTTAAAACTTATTTTCGGACCGAACAAATCCATCGATCAATATCGAGGAGAGTTAGCAAACATATTTATGAAACAGAACGAGAACATTTTTGATTACATCGCGCGCGTTCAAGAATTAAGAACGGCAATTATAGATGGAGAAGCCGATGTTTGTGGAAATCTCGACGACGAAGTTAGAGATAACATCGAAAAAAGCGTTACTAACAGTTTTATTAACGGATTACCTTCCGATTTATTAATCCGCGTGAAATTAGAACGACCATATACTTTTGAACAAAGCATTGTCTCAGCTATTCAATTATCCAAGACCCTAGAAGCCGAAAATCTTCGAAAGAAAACTACTGCTTTTAATCGCGCTTACACTTTACCTCGTGCTGATGTAAACTATCCGACGGCAAGACAAACCGTGAACAATGTTGATAATAACCCTCCAGTGATTAATAATTCGCGCAACAATAATATTCCTACTACTGCTCCTTTCATTAAACCGTTGATACCTGGTCAACCCGGACCAAATTATCCAGCCACTAAAATCTGTCGTTACTGCAAAAGTTCCGGTCATTTCATGAGCGAATGCCGGAAACTCGCTTACAAAAAATCACTCGAACAAAATCAGGCTCAACCCAGTACTTCTTTTGCTAATTCGGGAAACCCCTAAAGCGTTCCGGTACAATCCGACGTCCGCCGGAACGAAGCCCCGACAGGACGCACACAACCCGCAAACATTATCCTTACACAGCAATCAATTCCAACAACACCACTCGAATCTGCAGTGTAGATAACGAAATTAAACACAACGACCTACCTTCTATCAAACTTATATCCCCACACTTATCACATGAATGCAATTTTATGATTGATTCAGGCTCTGGCATAAATCTTATCAAACAACAATTTGTATTACCTCACGTCAATCTAGATAAAGAAAACATTATATCCATTCGAGGCATCTCCTCTGAAACAATAGTAACTTTAGGTTCCATAACTATCCACTTGTTAGACAAACCTACCCTGTTCCATGTAATATCAGACTCCATTTGCATTCCCCAAGACAAGATCCTAGGAAACGCTTTCTTGAAAGAAAGAAGCATCATCATAAATTATAAGGATAGATGCCTTCATCACGATACTATTATCATTTCTTTCATCACCTATGAAGTTGGAAAATTACATCTCAAAGCAAGGACTGTCACTCCTTGTTGCATTCATATTTCTAATCCAGAAATACATACTGGATACTTACCCTTACAAACCCTCGCTGACAAGGTGTTCTTCGGAGACGCACTCATTACTCACTCAAACGGAAGAACATACTTACCGGTATTTAATACCACCGAGGAGGATTTCAAAATCGACATTCCGTCCGTAGAAATTTTTGATTTTGAATCTCGCGAATCTATAGATATTAATGAGAGTACCAAGACCTTAGCGCTCGACGTACTTTTTGAAGACGAAGAAATGGGAGAATACATTAATCGGACCGAAACCTTAGGGCATTCGGTACCTTCTGAAGAAGAGATGGGAGACAAATCTATGTATTGTACGAAGACCTTAGGGCACGGCGTACATTACCTAAATGAAACGACGAAGATGGGAGATTATACTAATCACGCTGGAACCTTAGGGCATTCCGCGCGATTCCAAGGCAAAGAAGAGATGGGAGACAAATCTACTAGATACATTGAAACCTTAAGGCATTCAATGTCTTGCAACGAAGAGTATATTACCGAGAGTCGGGAGACCCCGGTAATGGGAGATGAAATTTCTAATTCCTGTCACGTCCGGCCGTATAAATTTTTTCGTTTACTCCAAGTTCCTTAAACGCTATTTGAAAAGCGCGCCAAAGCCGGCCATGACGCTTAACTCCGCCTAGAAACTAAGCGTGGCGCTTCGTAGCGCCTAAGGATCTCCCACCACGGTGAGAGCCCCTACTCCGGAGAGTTCCCCCTCTCCAGGCCGCCGCAGGCCCGAGCCGCCGAAACGAAGGACCTCAGAGCAGTCCCGAATTTCGGCAGTTGTCTGCGCGACACCGAACAGTATAGTCGCACTCCTAAATTCTAACTCTAAGTCCAAATTCTAAATCCTAACTCTAATTCTAAAATTCTAACTCTAAGTATAATATCCTAACTCTAAAATCTAAGTTCTAAGTCTAAGTCTAAACTCTAATTCTAAGTTTTAGTTTCGAATTCTGTATTACTATACGAATAAATCAGTGTATTCATGTGTGAAAATCAGTGTTCAGTACTCTTCAAAACTTCCACTCCCGTGATAAAACACGATAGCGTTTAAATCTGTCATACAGCGTTTGAATTCAGAACAATTCAAAACTGTGTCTGGAGCGGACCACCGCTCACCACAGTTAGAATTAACATTCTCAGCAATTGCCAAAATAAGGAACTGATAGTGAGGTCCGCCGCATATCAACCTTCCTTATTTGAGTAATTATTCAGAGGATGCATTAAATTCAATATGCCTAAGACCCGACGCGCAGGAAAAAAGAATCAATTACGAAAACTAAACCGACTCTATCGCGAATCAGCGACCGAGGGATATTCTCAATTCCTCGGAGTGGAATATCAGGCCGATCCTGAATACGAGGACATTTTCAACATTAAAAATAATAACAACGACGAACTTCTACAGTGGAAGTTCATACCAATAACGTTCCAACCACGACGCCTGCCGCCGCCAAACATCCCAGTGAACGACCCTCGCCGCACGCACTACCTCCAAGTACGAGCCGACACGATCAAGAAAGTGCTACTAAAGGTAAGTGAAATTCACGTTAACCTAAGAAATTGCGCGTGTTAGCAAATTCAGAGACGCTTCTACCACGTGGAAGAGAACATTCTAGAAAAATCTCCGACGCATTTTTCCTCTTTTCCATCGTCACTGCGGAAACTATAAAAAAAAGGTCGGGCTATAAAACTAGGGTCGACCACCACATGCGGTGCCACCCTCGGAATTCTAACACGGAAAAACGAA
>NW_028190945.1:0-42589 GCF_048542155.1 Nylanderia fulva
ATTTTATATTTTTATATTTTATATTTTTTTATATTTTACATATATTATTTTTTATTTTTTATTTATACACACAGTAGAGAGGGTTTGGAGTCGATAAATACTACGGAAGTGACGAACCGTGGGGTCCTTATCTCTACTGTAACACATGTACAAATACACACGAACACACACACACGCACATGCATATGAGGTGTAAATCCGACCGGCAACCTCCACGTGGTACACCTCGGGTAATGCCAATGCCGGCGGTAATGTAATAATTAGGAATAAAATATATATATTATTAATATACAAAAATTTTATTAATTTAAAAATGTTTCCCTCCCTCGATATCCTTATAAAAAATAATAAAAAAAATAATGTACAAAAATAATGTACAAAAAATGTACAAAAAAAATAATGTACAAAAAATAATAAAAAAAATAATGAAAAAAATAATGTACAAAAAATAATGTACAAAAAATAATAAAATAATGTACAAAAATAATTAAAAAAATGTACAAAAAATATGTATAAAAAAATAATGAATTAAAAAATATTGAATAAAAAATATATTTTAGTAAATTTAAAAAAAAATTCAGAAATAAATATTTTTATCGGCTCTCAATATAAATAATATAAGTATGCTGTCTTCTAAGCTGGGCAATAGAGCCAAGGAAACGAAACGAAAAATTAATTAAACGGAACTGTATCTAAATTTGAGATCCCAAAGTTCCACATATAAATTAATTTCGAAACTTACATATGGAGAAATAAGCGAGAAAAATATAGGTCCGAAAAGTCGCTGAAGCGGGAATCGAACCCGCGTCTTTCACTTTCCGGGCGACTGCTCTTACCAACTAAGCTATTCAGACCCTTTCGATCCTATATTTTTCATTTGCCTTTTTAGTAGATGTTAGTAAATACCGCCGTGATTAGCCCAAGGCGTGAATAAACTCAGAAATAAATATTTTTATCGGCTCTCAATATAAATAATATAAGTATGCTGTCTTCTAAGCTGGGCAATAGAGCCAAGGAAACGAAACGAAAAATTAATTAAACGGAACTGTATCTCAATTTGAGATCCCAAAGTTCCACATATAAATTAATTTCGAAACTTACATATGGAGAAATAAGCGAGAAAAATATAGGTCCGAAAAGTCGCTGAAGCGGGAATCGAACCCGCGTCTTTCACTTTCCGGGCGACTGCTCTTACCAACTAAGCTATTCAGACCCTTTCGATCCTATATTTTTCATTTGCCTTTTTAGTAGATGTTAGTAAATACCGCCGTGATTAGCCCAAGGCGTGAATAAAATGGTAAGAGCAGTCGCCCGGAAAGTGAAAGACGCGGGTTCGATTCCCGCTTCAGCGACTTTTCGGACCTATATTTTTCTCGCTTATTTCTCCATATGTAAGTTTCGAAATTAATTTATATGTGGAACTTTGGGATCTCAAATTGAGATACAGTTCCGTTTAATTAATTTTTCGTTTCGTTTCCTTGGCTCTATTGCCCAGCTTAGAAGACAGCATACTTATATTATTTATATTGAGAGCCGATAAAAATATTTATTTCTGAGTTTATTCACGCCTTGGGCTAATCACGGCGGTATTTACTAACATCTACTAAAAAGGCAAATGAAAAATATAGGATCGAAAGGGTCTGAATAGCTTAGTTGGTAAGAGCAGTCGCCCGGAAAGTGAAAGACGCGGGTTCGATTCCCGTTTCAGCGACTTTTCGGACCTATATTTTTCTCGCTCATTTCTCCATATGTAAGTTTCGAAATTAATTTATATGTGGAACTTTGGGATCTCAAATTGAGATACAGTTCCGTTTAATTAATTTTTCGTTTCGTTTCCTTGGCTCTATTGCCCAGCTTAGAAGACAGCATACTTATATTATTAAAAAAAAATGTTTCCCCTCCTCTCCTTCGCATCCCTCTCCCGCCGTACCTCTCTCGCCGTCGACTCTCTCGCCACAGCATCTCTCGCCACAGCATCTCTCGCCGCAGCATCTCTCGCCGCTTAATCCAGGCGTGGATCCCGAGCCGCCACATCCAAGCTTGGATCCCTCTCTCGCTCTGACGGGAGAGCGCGTATACCGCCGCGCGTTGCCTCTTTCTCTTGCTTTGACTGCGCGCTACCTCCTTCTCTCTCGAATGTGTGCATCTCTCTTACTCTCGCGCCGCCGCCGCTGCGGCCCGTCTTCTCTCTCGAATACGTGCGTCTTCTTTCTCGCCTCCAATCTTTTTTTTTATTTGTATTAATTTTATTTTTATTTTAATACATTTTATATAATTTTATGTTATTTTATTTTGTATATTTGTATCTTTTATTATATTTCTATTTTATAAATTAATATCCTCCTTACCTCTTGTTCCCTTTTAAATTATAAGACAATATAAAGAAATCTCTCTCTCTCTCTCTCTCTCTCTCTCGCCTCCAACCTTTTTTTATTTGTATTAATTTTATTTTATACTATTATACTTTTATATATTTTTATTTTAATACATTTTATATAATTTTATTTTTATATTTTTATATTTGTATTTTTTATTAAATTTCTATTTTATAAATTAATATCCTCCTTACCTCTTGTTTCCTTTTAAATTATAAGACAATATAAAGAAATTATTAAAAATTATTTTAGAAACTCTCTTTTCTCCTTCGCGTCTTATTTCGCCGGCTCTCTCGCCGTGCCTCTCTCGTCGACGGCCCGAGCCGCCCACCCGCTCTTGAATGCGTGCGTCTTCTGTCTCTTAATGTCGCGTGCGCCATGTAAGATAAAATTATCGATTCTGCCGCCGCATGAATGCGGCCCGTCTTATCTCGTAAGATAATAATATTGATTTTTTCTCGCTGAAAGCAGGCTTGGATACGACAATGTCCTTGACACGATAATTATCTCTTGCAAAGTATGTAACGGGTGGCGCGAAAATAAAGTACACCATGATATATACATATAAGTATTTATTTGTCTTATATTTACTACATAATTATATAAAGTTTTATTACATATTAAAAACTAAAGCCACCAGCTCGCAATCGACAAGTTGGTGCATGTTGAAGGCGTTGCTAGCGCGTATCGCATTCGGCAATTCTCTCGCATTCGTTACAGTGGATGCAATATTGGAGAATTGCGTATATTTGATATCGACCGTTGCGATGAGCCTCGTCAATCGATCGAACATTATTTCGATGCATGAATCAAGGTCGAACATACGACGTAACGTCGATTCGACCATCATCATGCGCACGTCCGCCGATTCGAGACTTATGAGCTTGGTGTCGTTTATCTTGTGAAAACGTACTGTTAGCGGCCCGACACTTATAAAATTATACACATCGTTGCTGGAAGAGTCATTGTTCAGATAATTGTGAATAGCGTGACGTTGCTCGTAGAGTCCTTTCCACGTTTTGAGAGATAGTATTAGCTGTTTTCCTCGATGATCTCCTATGGCGATCTCCACGTAACTCGGCGGATCCACTCTGATGCCGATTTCGAAGAATTTGAATTACGTGGCCGTCAATGCGTATCGTCTTCCAAGTATACGAACCGCACGAGGCTCCAGCGAAACGCTGTAAAAATTAGATAAAAATTATAACTCGTAAAAAATATAAAAAAGATAAAAGTATATAATACAAAATATAAAATATATAAAATATTATATATAAAATATAAAAAAGTTATACTTACTCGTCGCATTTCTTCTCGCACGTTTCATCATGTCTCGGCATGTAGTAATTCATGCTGCTTCTTTGAACCGAAGGTATTAAAAAAAGTGAACCGTCAGTCAGAACAGTCGACGAGAGACTGATCGTATAAAAAGTACTAATAATCGAGTAACGATCATTTTTAAAATATTAGGCGAAAGGGATTCTTAGAAATATATCTGGAGGAAAAGACAAATATTTAAAAGTAGTGGGGGTAAAAGAAATTCTTAGAAATACGATTGCGTAAAAAATTTTTTAAAATATTAGGAGAAGGGATTTCTTAGAAATATCTAATGAGGGAAATAACAAAGAGAATAGTATGTAAACAATATGTTTATTCAAAAAAACGGATGATCGTCTAATCCAAGCCTGGATTCTGCGGCCGACCAACAATTAAATAATTTAAATACATTTTGTAACGCGCAATTTTTTACATGTTTATTACACCGTAGAGTATATGTGGGATCTAATTAATTTAATGCAGGCATATCTTCATATATGGCATCCAAGGTCTCAATGATGAAACTGCTGCTCGCATCGTCCACTATTTCGGCCAGCCATTCTCGCTTTTCGAGTTCTTTTACATACACGAGAGAGGACTTCTCGTCCTCTTCGTCTTGTTCATTTATGCCAATGATAGCTGCCGTGATCAAGCGCTGAGCCTTGCAGTATGGAACATTTCCATCCTCCCAATGCAAGCTGTGATGATGCTGAATTATCCATGAGACCTGGCGCCTTTCCAACTTTATAAGCACGCTCCATGGCACAGGGCATGCGAAGAAATAGTGCGACAGGGTATATCCTCTTCTCAGGATTGCCGCTTCCTTCACGATAAATCATTTGTTTAGGATAAATCCTTGCAGGTCGACAAACGTTGGTGCGGACATGATCTCTTTGATGTGAGTCAGTCGAGAGGTATTACGATACTCTTCAGACATCTCGCATCATCATGATTATGTATCCTCCTCCCCTCTCTTACACGTGTAGTTGTGTAAACATTTTTAGATGATTTTGCGCACAACATTGGTCAACGGCTTGTACTGGATCACGCGATCGTGCATAATGAGACAATATGCTGTGATATTATTAGGTATATTTTCCTTACACTCAAACTTTAATCTCACATCCACCGTTGCGCTCTTGACCAATTTGTTTTGTCGAGAACAATCGATAATCACAAACGGACCGGAACGTAGAAATAACGAGACGGTGAGGCTCGGCTCGAGATACTCGTATCCGTAATAATTTTTGCAGAAACGCGCATACGTGTCATACAGAATCGACCATCTGTTTCTATCAAAATCCAGATTCATATCGTCGTACAAATAACATTCCGAGTTCAGATAGAGTTTCACGTTGGTTAATTTACAGTTGTCGAATCGACTCTTATCCTCAGACATGACGTTTTTCCGCCCTGTCTGCATGGCAAAAATTACATATAGCGTCTTCTCCAGTTGAGTCGCGGTCTTAATGGCCCACGAATGCTTGGTCGTACGCTGCAATAGCGGAAATTCGTATAGATCCCACGAGCGGAAACCCATGCTGAGGTACCGTCCGCTTTTCAAAGCGCGCAGTATCGACAGCTTCTTAATCTCGCTCAACAATACGTGTGGCATTCGCCATTGTATCTTGAATATGTTGATCGCAAGCTTCAGTGCAGAATCTCCATACAGACAATTATTGTCGTTGCGCGCTCGTATTAGGATCAACTCATGACGCGCATTAATAATCACGCGTTTGTAATCCTCGCAAAATCCCAGCAACATGTGCAGCGGCACACAAAAATTAAAGTATCCATTCACAGTAGTCGGGCTATGCCAGCCTGCATTTCGCATAATCACGCTTCTATCGAATGACATTGTTACATAGTTTTTCAGCAGACTTGTTATTCCCACATTCCTGTTGTGATCAATCTCCACACCATCGAGCTTATAGCGAATTTCGTCAAACATGAATGCGACGCAATTATTTCCCAGCATCACATTGGATCCCTTAACTGGATGAGTTATCCGCAGTTCACCCTCGATGTAGAGAAAAATCTCATACGGCAACGTATATAAATCCTGTTGTTGTATGGGTATTCTTATCTCGTCGCTGTATCCAAATGTTGTGTTGGCAAACGGGTTGTATGTGTGTGTCTCAATCTTGACGATGCGATCGTGAAAGACTGGCTCTTCCTCGATGTTGAGAATCTCAGTCATTGTTCAGATGGCGCGCACCGCAAATCCCAAAGATTGTAAAAACGCAACGTTTGACGAGGTGAGTTTCTTCTTTGCAGTTGATTTGATATTAGTGAATGATGTTGCTGCTGGTCTGATTGTGTTTTTCGTGTCTTTATTTAACACGAGCATCCCGTCGCACGAGGGTGGCCCGCCGTCGTACGTGCAATCTAACTGTTATTTTTTCACCTCGAAAATCGAGCAATCGTCCCTCCTGGTCAGCAACGCGTAACACTAAATCAGTAATGCTTCGTACGAAGACCGGCAGGTAAATGATCTGCGCCGGCGTTTCTGATACCTTATATCCTGGTGGTACCCTCGGTGAAAATTCGTGTATCGTGTGAACGAGTTTATCGTTGCTGTATGCACCCGCGGTCACGTTACACTTTATGCGGATAATGTTCACGTTGATAATATTAATCACCATGTTCGATTTGTGCCATTTTCGCGGTTGCAGTATACGATTCGAGAATCCCAGCAGCAATCCAATGTTGTTGGGCATGCTAAAGTTTACTCTGTAGGCATACTTGATCTTGCTTCTCATCGTATTGTAATTAGCGCGGAGCACGATTGGGTAATCTTCATCGTCGACACCTTTATCGCTAACAGCATTATGTTTTCGGGAAAGTTCACGTTTCAGAAATTCATGTATCGCTTGCAGCTCGTACGATCCCTCGGAAATTGTAATTTCCACGTCGTCTGTGCCGTAGTAAAATTTAATATTCGAGGAATTCACATTCGATATAGTGTGATAAGTTTCAAAATCCGTCAGACCGAGCTCGTAGTCCGCGTCGCTCAAATCTATGGGCGGAAAGTAGGTCGCCGCGAGGACGCTACTCTTCCCAGTCAATGTTAATGTTAGCGACATGTTGACAAAACTGAGTTAAATAATGCAATGTCAGTCTTTAAATTCGCGGCGAGAAATCTCGGAGAAATTGCAAGCACAATTGTCCACAGATACTCTGATCATACGTTTGATAAGAAGTGTAATTGTATTCCAATTTCGGCACATTTAAATATCGTACCAATTCCTCAGGTGGCCGAAGATTGCCAAAACTGTCGAAATAGATTGCGCGATTTCTCCTTTTTGCATATGCCACCCAATGAGTGCCAGGACCGTCTGTGCTGTCCAGATTGACGATACCGCTCTCATTTTCTCGCGCGCCATTTATCGGTAAATTATTGCGCATAAATACACCTTTAAAATATGGAATGTGCATACGTTTTGCAAGTTGTAGCAATTGCACATTTGTAGTTACACCTTGCGGCATTTTTAACGTTTTTTTGACGTTTTTTTTTTCGCTCCTCGTCTATATTTGTAAAGGGCAAGATACAGTCCGCGGCCTTCCATGGCGCGATTGTGGCGTAGTATCTCTTGCAACTGACGTTGCGCGGCTTTATTGTCGTTCACCGCTTTTGCTACGCCAGCCGCTCCGCCGACCAGGGATCCGAGCACGCCCAGCATTGGTAAAATTGATAAAAATTTACTTCGTTTCGCTGCCGAAAGTATCCTCCTCTTTTTCGTCTTCTTTTTTGTCCTCTTCTTCAAGCCCATGCCGAGCTTCGTCTTGTCTTTCATTGCTGCCCAGACAACTGCGGCCGCGGCTCTCTCACCGAGACTCGAGTCTTTCGCGACGATACGAGTTTTCGCTTTCTCGATGAGTACCTTATCCGCCGCGTGTCTCTCGGTGAGTTCGCTGCTCTGAGAGTACGCTATATCGTGTTTACGACACGCCGCGTCCAATGGGTTGACGCCTTGATCACCTCTAGCCAAACGCTTTTTCAAACGAATTCCCGGGCCGCAAAATTGATATCCGGAAATATGAAGCTCGACCGAAAGTGCGTTTATCGCACGATTTAATACACCTGAGCCTATTTTCGTTGACATTCGCCGCAATCTCTAGACAATACTGAGCAAAGCGCGAGTCCGCGCAGCTATAAATAGGCGGACGTTGGACATCAAATCGGGAGTGAGAAAAATTAAATTCGTGCGACAACCTCTGACGATACGAGTGATGAATTACGACGACAGAATACGCTGCAGCGTGAACGAAGGTGTGCGCAAACACGGTACGATGTTACCGACAACTATACGCGCGATCGTTTGCGGCCCCTCAAACTGCGGTAAAACCAACGTGTTGATAAGCCTGCTGGAAAATCCGCACGGCGTACGTATCGAGAACGTGTACGTGTACTCTAAATCGCTGCAACAGCCGAAATATCGCTATTTGGAAAATTTATTGACACCGATTGACGAAATCGGCTACTTTACATTCTCCAATAACAGTGACGTCATTCCACCAAGCGAGGCATGTCCAAATTCAATTTTTGTCTTTAATGATGTGGCATGCGACAAGCAAAATACGATAAGAGAGTACTTCACAATGGGGCGCCACTCGAACATTGACTGCTTCTATCTCTGTCAGACATATGCGAGAATACCGAAACATCTTATACGCGACAACGCGAACCTGGTAATTCTGTTTAAACAGGACGCCACCAATTTGAAGCATGTGTACAACGATCACGTGAATACCGACATGTCGTATAAGGATTTCAGTAATTTATGTCGTACATGTTGGCAGCAAAAGTATGGATTTCTAGTGATAGACAAGGACAGCTCGTTTACGAACGGGCGATACAGAAAAGGATGTAACGAGTTCGCGATACCGCAGAGCCATTAGTCGTCGGCAGCACTCTCTGGAGTTTCTCACGACCGGAAGGATTGTTGGTGACATGGCTGATAATATTTGCGAGCGTGAAAAGGTTGCCAAAGAGATTGCGAAGACGGCCGAATCAATTCGCAAGAAACATCGCGCTCTGAAGACCGGAGAGATCGATGATGATATCGCCGTCAAGACTCACTTTAAACCTATTATCGAGCCGCTACAAAAAATTGTCGACAACGCGACGATTTCGGTGAAAAACGAGCCTAACACCGACGACGACGACGATGACGGTGTGAAGATTGAGACACAGTATAAGGGGGAGACACCGAAAAAAAGAAAACATAAAGCTATCAAGCGATATAAAAAAGAGGAGGAAGAATTGAAAAAGAGAAAATATGATATTTCGAAACCATTGGATGCTTCACTGCCGACAACATCTACACCGATAAGCGTACTACCTGTGATACCCAAAGCACTCGTAGACGAAAATGTTTTCGAAACCACGCGTAACCCGCCCGAAATATCCCTTCGACACTGGTTAAGATCGCCGGAAGGTCGACAAATGATGCGAAAGGATTGGGGGCCATTAGGACAAAAGTACATGGACGCTCTCCTCGGTGCTGATGAGAAGAAAAAAATTGATAATGTATACGGAGTCTACTTCGGCGAGAATGAAATGCGGCTCGGCAGCAAACGATTTGCGATTGACAAAGATGACAATATAATCATAGGCGACACGCGGTACATTGGAACGCCCGGATTGTACGAGTTGATTTTCAAGAAAAAACCTGATTACCAGGAGGACGATTTGCAAAAATACAAGCACATATTATTGACGACAAACGTGCATAAACGCAATTTTGATGCGCAAGGTCGTGTGAAAGGTAGCAAAAGGGATAAGTACAAATATATAATTGCACCGTTGACGCGGATGGAGAGCCCAAAATCTGGCATGGGAATGCCTCGCGCTATGACGCTAACCGGCAATAAGATTGATTACGTGCACTGGGATGACCCCAACGAGCTAGTGGATCGCCTACGATTGCTCGACGTTTCGCGCCAAGCTGGCAACAACGCGCATGACAACGAGATCCTGTCGATCATCGAGGAACTGAGAGAAGCGGGCATTATTAAAAATTAAACAAAGGTCCCGACAATCTATTCAGTTCATCGCGTGACACTTTACAAAGCATTGCAAAAAATGTCTATCAATAAATTTGGATTATTCGAGAGGAGAATTGATACAACCGGCAATCATTGGTACACATTGATGAGAAGATGTGTGCGTAAAAACGCTCTATGTCGCGTCGCTACAGATTATGACGCGAGATTGCGCAAGATTCGCCGTGTAGCGCAACCTGAGGCGGATACTGATGCTGTCAACAAATTGTACCTGGAAGAGTGCTTTAAAACATTGATGGTCCAACAGAAAGAGTTAGATGAGAAGCTGACTGCGTTAGAGAAGAATGTACGAGCGTTGGAGACTGCGATAAAAGAACTTCATCGCGCGGCTAATTCAGAAACGACTATTAACCTAAATGAGCGGCTGGCTCAGAATCATTTATAAAATAGTTGTGATACGGCTAGAAGAAGTGGTTGCAAACAACAATGAGTGGCATTAGTGACCGACCCGGAAACAGCAGTGAACGATCTGGAAACGGTGGCGAACGCAACCGCTACAATCGAGGTTACGAACATGTCAAGCAGGGCTGCGAATGAGGCTACGAACAAGTCCTTAAAGGTTATCAACAACCCAGTAAGGGTTGCGAACAAGTCAGAGACGGTTACGATCGAGTCAGAAGCGGCTACGAACGGGTCAGAAGCTACTGTGAAAAAGGCTGCAAACGAGTCAAAGACGATTTTCGAATGGGTCAAAGACGGGAGTGAACAACGCTATAACGTGGCACGAACGTGAACGAACGTGAACGAACCCCGAAACAACGTGGCACGAACGTGAACGAACCCCAAAAGAACCCCGAAACAACGTGGCACGAACGTGAATGAATCCCGAAACAACGTGGCACGAACGTGAAAGAACCTCGAAACAACGTGGCACCAACGAGAACGAACCCCGAAATAACGTGGCACGAACGTGAAAGAACCCGAAATAACGTGGCACGAACGTGAAAGAACCTCGAAACAACGTGGCACAAACGTGAACGAACCCCGAAATACGTGGCACGAACGTGAAAAAACCCGAAATAACGTGGCACAAACGTGAACAAACGAGAATAAATAGTGAAAATAACAACGAGCAACATAGTTTGGAGAGACGGCAGTTGGTAAACGAGTTGCACGCGTCAGCGAGAAAAAATTTCCCTCGAAGACATGTCATAGTGCGAGGATACGATGATCTGTGGCAAACCGACATTGTCGAGATGCGTCCGTACTCCCATTTCAACAGAGGTTACTACTACATACTCACCGTCATCGATGTGTTGAGCAAGTATGCGTGGGCTGTACCACTCAAGAGTAAAGGAGGAAGCGAGACAGCTGACGCAATCGCTGAGATAATTCAAAACAGCAAGAGATGTCCGAAAAACATGCAAACCGATAACAAGAAGGAATTTTACAACGCCGATGTGCAACGACTTATGTGAAAACATGACATTAATCACTATTCGACATATTCGATATTGAAGGTGTCGGTCGTCGAGCGAATCAATCGCACGCTAAAGAACGACATGTGGAAGATGTTTACGCTGAATGGCACTTACAAGTGGTTTGACATACTGCCACGCCTCGTATCAGATTACAACGGACGCAAGCATCGAACGATTGGTATGCGACCCGCCGACGTTACCCCCGCGATCGCCGAAAGACTCTTGGCTACCGTGTACAATCGTGTAGAAATCACGGGCCCGGCAAAGTTCAAAGTAGGTGATCAGGTACGCGTCAACAAGTACAAACAACTTTTCGAGAAGGGATACACGCCAAATTGGACAACCGAGGTGTTTAAATATAAAAACAGTTAATCTCGGCTCGAATTATTGTGTTACAATAAAAATAAAATCTCAACGGCAATCGGAGCCTGTGCGGACGACATGCACAAAATTAATAAATTAAAATGAGATCTCAAATCAAACTCATTTATTAAATTCTAAACGTTTCGACCCACTTCGGGTTTTCTTCAGTAGCTGCAAAATACAAAGAAACAAAAATAAAAGATAATCGGTACAAACAGAAAATTATAAAACTCATATACATACAATCCGCAAATAAATTAAATATCATTCTCCTCCCTATTCAAACCGTCCGGCCGTCGGAGCGTCTCCCTAACGGTGACCATCGTCAGGAAGGAAGCAGAGCAGTGACTCCCTTACCAAAACTAATCAACATAGTATAGATTAAACGTAGAAAAATCCACAAAAATTAAAAATTAAAAACCGGGAAGTACACTCACCCCGACAGTAAAAACAGAGAGAAGACGATGCTACACGTGACACATCACTCTAACGACTGTGCGGTATTCTACCTCGACCCAGTTGATACATATATACGCAAAAAACAAATATAAAAAAATAAAAATAAAATATGAAAATAAAAATAAAATATGAAAATAAAAATAAAAACAACTAAAACTTATCGGCACTCATGTCAAAGGTCTAATAAAAAAACCGGCTATGTATAATCACAAAGCTAGATTTTGGTAAATTTTTCTATTAACAGATCAAAATTCTCGTTTAATTTATCAGTGTCGCTATGTAAATTTAAATTATTCCTCTGCCGTTTTATGTGGATCATTTCGGATATCAAACGTTTACCTAAAAAAGGCTCCTCGTCTAAAACTTTTACATCCTCCCAATTAAATTCATGGTTCAATAATCTATGTTCCGATATGACTGATAATTGTGACGCGTTTCTTTTTATGTTGTTGCAATGTTCTTTCATCCTAGTTTTCAACAATCTACCCGTCTGCCCTACGTACGACGCATCACAATCCATACAATCAATTTTATAAACTACATTGTTATGGAGTTCCCTTGGTAACTTATCCTTGTGTACTTTAATGAATTTACGGAGACTGTTAATTGCTGTATAGGATGGAATGACATCCAAATCACGTGTAATGTCCTCAATTCTCTTCGATACATTATTAATATACGGAATATTAAAGTACGAAACTTTTTTCTGCGTAAGGATCTTGTCATTGCATATATTTGCTCTATTGTTATGCAACTTATTATTGTAGCGGAAGAACAACTTTTTTAACCGCGCTTGTAATGTTTGAAATATCAAATTGAGAGGATAATTATTAGACAAAAGAACTCCAATCATAGACTCAAAGTTACCTTTATGGAATTTCGGATGAGATAGCCAAAAAACTCTATCAATGAGGTAGATAATGGTGCCTTTTTTATGACAGAGAGGATGCTGCGATTCAAAATTTAAATATCTGCCTGAATACGTCGGCTTATGAAACAAATCAAACTCAATGCTCCCATTATTTATAATAATGGTGACGTCTAAAAAATTCAATCGGTTGTCAACCCCCTCCTCCATGGTGAACTGCAATCTAGGATGGAAAGAATTGAAAGTGTTTAAAACAATTTTAAGCATGGAGGGTGGGGCCGCCAACGCGATATCGTCAACATATCTAAAATAAAATGGAAATGACATTGGAATCGCAGCAATAGCTCTACTCTCCAAATCTTGCAACGTGATATCCGCAATGATCGGTGAGAGGGGGGAACCCATAGGCGTGCCAAAAGTCTGTTGATAACATACATTATTAAACATAAAATAAGTCGAATTCATAATAAAACGAATTGCCAATAAAAATTCATCTCGTGGAATAATACACTCTTTTTCAATATACCCCCATCTGTTAATTAAACTATCAATAGCCATATCCAATGGTACATTGGTGAACAATGATGCAACATCTAGTGAAACTAGCTTCACATCACTATCCACACATAAACCATTTAATTTGTTCACTAATTGGAAACTATCAGAAATAGCCGAATCAGGTTTCGGAATTGCCTTATATATTATCTTATGTAAAAATTTTGCCAAGTAATAAAGAGGTGTATTCCTAGATGACACGATGACACGTAAAGGGCAATTCGGTTTATGCACCTTCGGCAGACCATACGCTCTCGGTAGAACCCCGTCCGTGCAGTTCAGGGATTTATATGTTGTTGAAGAAATGTAATTCTTCATTTTCCATCTCATTAAAATTCCGTGTAATTGATTAATTAGGTTCCTAGTCGGATCTTTTTAACAACAGTATAAGTATCCCGGTCAGCCAGCAAATCACACATTTTGTCCATGTACATATCTCTGTTCATCGCAACCGTGATGTTACCTTTATCCGCCTTCATAAATAAAATATCGGGAGGTGTTTAAAATTGTTAGAGTGCAGCATATTAATCCCGTAACATATCTACTCGAGGATTATCGCAAGACATCTATCGCTGGAGCATTTTACGAGCATGAGCTGCATCGCACAAATTGTCCGGATGTGTACCTCGTGGAGAAAATACTGCGCAGGAGGGGTGACGAGCTTTACGTGAAATGACTGGGATTTGACAGTTCGCAAAACTCTTGGATACATAAAAACAATGTTATTTAATGTATTTTATTCAATCATTTATATAACATACTATATATTGTATAACATATATGAAATACAATATATAACAAATATATAACAAAAAATATGTATACTTCTCATTAATACATCCTCACAATATAATGTATATAATAAATATAATAAATATAATAAATATAATAAATATAATATGTAACGGGGCTCCTTTCCCGACGCCACGGATCGGCTCGTCGGTGCCAGGATTCGGGAAGAGGGGGGAGACTCAGGTTCGCAATAACCACGCCAATCGTTCTGGTAAAAACAGAGTTTATTGAAGCCGCCCTGCAAGAGTTGGCTTATTATCTAGTCTACGCGTACAGAGGAGAATCGCAGGAAGTGCGGACCGCGACCAACTTATACGGACGCGGACACGATTTATAACTAAGGAATACAAGGTATGCAACGGACAAAGCGTGACCAAGTCATACGGACATGGACACGCCTTAGAACTAAGGTTTACAAATGATAACGCGACGGACGAAACGCGACCAAATCATACGGACGCGGACACGACTTATAACTAAGGTTTACAAATGATAACGCGACGGACGAAACGCGACCAAATCATACGGACGCGGGCACGACTTATAACTAAAGGTTTACAAATAATAACGCGACGGACGAAACGCGACCAAATCATACGGACGCGGACACGACTTATAACTAAGATAGTAGCGTGGCGGACGAAATTTACCCAACGCGGCGTGGATACGAGCGCCCTAAAAAGGGCGAGCTCCGTAAACCGCCTTGGATTCGGGCGCCCTGAGAAGGGCGAGCTCCGCAAGATGTCGGTGGCTCTCGGAGGATCCGGTGACCGAGGAAACTCGGCCTTCCCGACGAGAACGCTCGTCGGCCGGGGTGATGTTCGGAGAGGATCCGGTGCCCGAGGACGCTCGGCCTGCCCGACGAGAACGCTCGTCGACCGGGGTGATGTTCGGAGAGGATCCGGAGACCGAGAATGCTCGGCCTGCCCGACGAGAACGCTCGTCGACCGGGGTGCTGTTCGGAGAGGATCCGGTGACCGAGGACGCTCGGCCCACCCGACGAGAACGCTCGTCGACCGGGGTGGTGTTCGGAGAGGATCCGGAGACCGAGAATGCTCGGCCTGCCCGACGAGAACGCTCGTCGACCGGGGTGCTGTTCGGAGAGGATCCGGTGACCGAGGACGCTCGGCCTGCCCGACGAGAACGCTCGTCGACCGGGGTGCTGTTCGGAGAGGATCCGGTGACCGAGGACGCTCGGCCTGCCCGACGAGAACGCTCGTCGGCCGGGGTGATGTTTGGAGAGGATCCGGTGACCGAGGACGCTCGGCCTGCCCGACGAGAACGCTCGTCGGCCGGGGTGATGTTTGGAGAGGATCCGGTGCCCGAGAACGCTCGGCTTACGCGACGAGAACGCTCGTCGCCCGGGATGGTTAGGAGGTGAGGAGTGGTCCTTGAGTACGCTCAAGAGACCAGGACGGGACTGGTCTCGAAGTCTCGGCTGCGCCACTTTATATACCCGTCGGTCAGCCCCCTCCAACTAGCTTGGAGTGGGGCGGTCCGGTCGGGTGGGGCGAAAAGGCAAATTCCCACGTGTTCGATGTGTGGTGGCCCCGACAGGGGCCGTTTATATGAGCGCGGGCGGACGGTCGGCCTCGTGCTTGCGCGGCTTCTAGTGACGACAAAACGGGTCGTCACATCACCCTCCCTTTTTACGGAGGGTGGGGTAGTCGGCGGATCATCCGTGGCTGACCACGCCGATTGAATCGGATGATCCAGCGGCCGTCCGGGGTGCGCACTTTATATCGCCGCGAGATGGTGGCGGCGTAAAACGGAACGTCGACCGTTCGTCCGTTCCCCAGGGTAACCTGCACGGGGTGCGGTTGGCCCACCGCTGTAGGGGGCGCCGGTCGTTGCGCGATGGTCGGCGGCACGGCGGTGGAGGGTGCCGGTGGACGCGTGGTCGATCGGCACACGGCGTCTGATTGATGTGTCGGTCGTGATGGTGGTCGGGCTGGGCGGCGTGCGTCGGTCGGTGTCGTTGTAGGCTTGGTGGCGGCGGCGACGGTGATGACGGCGGAGGCTGGCGAGTCCGAGAGGACCCGTGGTCGTCGACGGTGGCTCGGGGGTGGCGGAGGTGCTGCGAGAAACGCCATTTTCCGGCTCCGTTGTTCCACGTCGGACCGTTGGATGTAGGTCCCCACCCGAGGCACCGGCCGGTTGGTTCGTCCGGAGACGGACGGGTTGTTTTGTCCGGAAATGGACGGATTGTTTCGTCCGGAAACGGACGGTTGGTCTCCTTGAGACTGGTCAGCTTTTGGGCTTCCCATCGTGGCGAGGATAGACTCGGGGCTGAGAGCGCCCGTCTTTTATACCTCTCCGGAGTATAGCGCGGACCGTGGAGAGTGCCGCTCTCGGTGTTCGGCCAGACAGCCACACGAAAAAAAGCGCGGACCATGAAGAGTGCCGCTCTCGGGGCTCGGTCGGGAAATCACGAACGTGTAGCGAAAAAGCGCGGACCCTGACGAGTGCCGCTCTGGGTGCTCGGTCGGGAGCTCGCGAACGTGTAGCGAAAAAGCGCGGACCCTGACGAGTGCCGCTCTCGGTGTTTGGCCGGACAGCCACGCGAAAAGAAAGCGCGGACCATGAAGAGTGCCGCTCTCGGTGCTCGGTCGGGAAATCGCGAACGGGTAGCGGAAGAGCGCGGGCCATGAGGAGTGCCCTCCTACGGTTCGTCCGCGGGCGGCGGTTCTGAGGCTGGCTTCAAATCTCGGACGTGGACATGTCGGTGCCACCGACCTCGGTCGTCCTTCAGGTCCATGATGACGGGGGAGATGATGCGGCCAACCGTCATCGGGCCACCAAATCTTGGTGCCAGCTTGGCATTAAAGCCCCGCTCTTTGTTCGATAGCGGGTGTTCCTTCTTCCACACCCGGTCCCCAATTTTTGGACGCCAGTCACGCCTGCGCAAGTCGTAATTTTGCTGCTGGTGTTGGAACGCGCGAGCCAGGTTGATCCTGACGATTTCGTAGGCGTCTTCGAGGCGGCGTCGGACTGCTGCGGGGGCGGCGTTGGCGGTTACCGGACGTCGGTCGTCAGGGTACGGCGACTGTAGCTCCCGGCCGTATATCAGGAAGGCCGGGGTATATCCCGTGGATTCTTGCCGCGCGGTATTGAAAGCAAACTGGAGCTGGGGGATGTGCTCATCCCAGCGGCGGTGCCGGCCCTCCACGTATTGCGCCACCATAGTTTTATGGTGCGGTTGGCTCTCTCGACCGGGTTGCACTGTGGGGCGTAGGCGGGAGCGGTCTGGTGTTTGATCCCGAAGGATCTTAACAACCCTTCGAGCTGGTGCGATCGCAACTGAGTCCCGTTATCAGAGATGATGGTGTCCGGGCAACCATGGCGATATATTATGCGCCCGGCGACTTCTCGTGTGACGTTGGCGGCGGTGGCCTGGCGGAGGGGTGTCATCTCCACCCACTTTGAGAACCGATCCTGCATGGTTAGCAGCCAGGTATGCCCACTGGTCGACCGTGGCAATGGTCCGACCAGGTCAATCGAGACTTGTTGCCACGGATGCGTGACATTGGTGGCCCGAAGTTTCCCGGCTGGCAGGGTTTGTGCGGCTTTATGGGTGGCGCAGTTCCGGCAGTCACGGACGTATCGAGTGACGTCGCGGAACATTCCTGGCCAATAATATAAGCGGGCCACCCGTGCGATGGTCTTTGTGATTCCGAAGTGTCCGGCGGTCGGGTCGTCATGTAGCCGGCGTAGTATTTCCGCGCGTTGGGGCCTCGGGACGCATTGCTTCCATTGCTCCTCACTGGGCGAGTCGTGAAAGTTAAGATCGTGCAGCAGGTGCCGAAATAGCCGGCGGTTCTGTATCCGGTAGTCCGCATGGTCGGCCGGGTGTTGTTGCACCTCGCGATACATGCGACGGTACCATCGACAATCTGGGGCGGTCTGGAGGACACAGGCCTCGGGTTGACGGGAGAGAGCGTCGGCTACGATGTTCAGTTTTCCTTTTCTATATTGAATCTCGTAATCGTACTGCTGGAGCTCGAACACCCATCTCCCTAGGCGGCCGGTGGGAGCCTCCAAACGTTGCAACCATCGGAGCGACTGGTGATCGGTGACGACCGTGAAGTGATAGCCCTCTAGATAGTCGCGCATTCGGCGAATTCCCCAAACCACCGCCAGGCACTCCAATTCTGTAGCGCTGTAGTTTCTTTCGGCGTTATTTAGGGTGCGACTGGCGTAGGCAATGACGCGTTCGCCTTCGGGCAGTTCTTAGGTGAGTACAGCCCCGAGCCCACAAGCGCTGGCGTCGGTCTGGAGGGTAAACGGTCGGCTGAAGTCGGGACAGGCCAGAACCGGCGCGGTGGTGAGTGCCCGTTTCAGCTCGTCGAACGCCTTCTCTTCCTCCGGTCCCCAAGTAAAGCGTGCCCTTTTATGGGTCAGGCGTGTCAATGGTGCGGCGGTGGCGGAAAAGTCTGGTACAAAGCGACGGTACCAGGAGGCGACTCCAAGGAATTGGCGCACTTGACGGACAGTGGTAGGTGCTGTCCAGGCGGCCACTGCACTGACCTTATCTGGGTCAGTTCGAATGCCGTCTTTGTCCACTATATGCCCCAAGTATTTGAAACGACTGCAACAGAAGTGGCACTTCTGTGGGTTGAGGCGGAGGCGCGCTTGTCGTAGCCGTCTGAAGACTTCGGCCAGGTGTTCCATATGAGCCTCTAATGAAGGACTGACCACGATGATGTCGTCGAGATAGACCAATACGTTGGGCTCCAATTCTGGGCCGAGGACGCTGTCCAGCAACCGCTGGAACGTGGCCGGTGCTGAGTGCAACCCAAAGGGCATGACTCTAAATTGATAGAGTCCTCGCCCGGGAATCGTAAAGGCGGTGGCGGGGCGGCTGGCCGAGTCTAGTAGCACCTGCCAATATCCGTCTTTCAAGTCCAATGTAGATAGATACTGGGCCCCACGGAGCTTGTCGAGCGTAGCGAGGATGTGCGGCAGTGGGTAGGCGTCCTTATCAGAAGCTTGGTTCAGTTTGCGGTAATCCACGCAGAACCGGTGGCCCCCATCTTTCTTTTTTACGAGGACCACGGGGGAACTCCAGGCACTGCCGGAGGGCTCGATCACCCCGGCGTCTAGCATCTTGTTAACCTCGCTATCGATGACGGCCTGCATGGCTGGATTACGCGGTCGGTACCGCTGTTTTATCGGGGCCCCGGGTCGTAGTCTGATCCGGTGTTCGGCGCGGTCGGTGGGTCCCCGCACGGATTCGAATAACCGAAGCTCGGTGTCCAGAAACTGCCGGAAGCGCTGGTCCTCTTCGGGCGTACGTGGAGAGATCCCGGCTGATAATCGGCCGTGGATAGTTGCCAAATAGATTGGGGCCGTCTCTTTCGGCCGATCGGGTGGCGGAGGCGGCAGGGTGAGACGTAATCGAGCCCACAGGTCGACCCCGATGAGGACCTCGCTGCTAAGGTTATCCAAGACCTGGAAACGGTGGCGGACAGAGCGAGGGCCGATCCGGAGGGCGAGTCGGACTGAGCCGGAGGTGGATGCCCTGGAGCCGTCGGCCAGGTTGACCGGTTCTTCGGATGGCCGGATCTAGAGGCCGTGTTCGGACAGGCGGTCGGCCATGGTGGCGTTTATGAAGGACACCTCCGATCCGGAGTCGAGAAGCGCCCAGGCGGTGAGTCGGCGGATCCGGACTAATAGGTGCGGCCGTGGCGTGTACTCTAACTGGACGCGGGTCGGGCGGTGGCCTCCTCGGTTCCGACCCGCTGACCGTTTCCCGCCGGAGGATGGCAGTCCCGTGTTAGAACGCCATCCTTCCCGCACTGTGAACAGAACTTTCGTGCTGGGCGGCGGCAATCGAGTCGGGTGTGTCCTCGCTGCTTGCACTGCCAGCAGCAGTTCGAGCGGTCATATGTGGCTGCAGCGAGGTTGGCCTCGGTAGATCTGGAGACCTCGCGACGTTGTTCTTGACGGCGCCGGTGGATCTCCTCCCACTCAGCGGCGCGGCTACATAGTTTGGAGACGGTGTGCAGTTCGTCTAACCGAATGTATAGCTGGAGCTCTGGGTCAGCGTTTTCGTACAGCTGTTCGAGCTGGTCCCTGCGGGTGTAACCGCCGGCCCGACGCATCATGGTTTGCACGGCGGTGGCGTATCGAGTAAAAGCCTCCCCTGGCTTTTGTCGCCGGCCTTGTATTTCTCGCCGCAATTGTCGCTTATACCCGGGCGACAGGTATTGGGCGAGGAAATCTTTTCGGAATTCGGTCCAGGTGGACCACTGTTCTCTGGTGTTCCTCCACCACAGGAGGGCCTCGCCTTTTAGCAGCTCGGCTAGCCCGATTAAGAGATGGTGGTCTTCCAGACCATAGGCCACACTGAGTTCCTCTAGATGCTCGAGGAACGCGAGGGGGTCTTTACCCTCGAAATGGCAGCCCCACTTGCGTATCTGGTTAAGGGCCTTCGCCGGGTCGGCTTCGGGTGGTTCGGGGGTTCCTCGTGCACTCCGATAACGGTCTTCGCGGCTGGGTACTTGGAGTGTTACGGACGCTCCGGTGTCGGCGTGGGTAGCCATCACGTGGTTTCTGATGCGGCGGCGGAGGTCGACTAATCTCCCTTCCGGGTCGAGGTCGCGGTCGGCGAGATAACGGGCGGCTTTCTCTTTGTCTAGGTGGTAAATCCACCCGAGCATATGGATTGCGAACCGGAGTCTCAGACGGTCGAGTCAGGTCCCTGTTCGGGCGCCATGTAACGGGGCTCCTTTCCCGACGCCACGGATCGGCGCGTCGGTGCCAGGAGTCGGGAAGAGGGGGGAGACTCAGGTTCGCAATAACCACGCCAATCGTTCTGGTAAAAACAGAGTTTATTGAAGCCGCCCTGCAAGAGTTGGCTTATTATCTAGTCTACGCGTACAGAGGAGAATCGCAGGAAGTGCGGACCGCGACCAACTTATACGAACGCGGACACGATTTATAACTAAGGAATACAAGGTATGCAACGGACGAAGCGTGACCAAGTCATACGGACATGGACACGCCTTAGAACTAAGGTTTACAAATGATAACGCGACGGACGAAACGCGACCAAATCATACGGACGCGGACACGACTTATAACTAAGGTTTACAAATGATAACGCGACGGACGAAACGCGACCAAATCATACGGACGCGGGCACGACTTATAACTAAAGGTTTACAAATAATAACGCGACGGACGAAACGCGACCAAATCATACGGACGCGGACACGACTTATAACTAAGATAGTAGCGTGGCGGACGAAATTTACCCAACGCGGCGTGGATACGAGCGCCCTAAAAAGGGCGAGCTCCGTAAACCGCCTTGGATTCGGGCGCCCTGAGAAGGGCGAGCTCCGCAAGATGTCGGTGGCTCTCGGAGGATCCGGTGACCGAGGAAACTCGGCCTTCCCGACGAGAACGCTCGTCGGCCGGGGTGATGTTCGGAGAGGATCCGGTGCCCGAGGACGCTCGGCCTGCCCGACGAGAACGCTCGTCGACCGGGGTGATGTTCGGAGAGGATCCGGAGACCGAGAATGCTCGGCCTGCCCGACGAGAACGCTCGTCGACCGGGGTGCTGTTCGGAGAGGATCCGGTGACCGAGGACGCTCGGCCCACCCGACGAGAACGCTCGTCGACCGGGGTGGTGTTCGGAGAGGATCCGGAGACCGAGAATGCTCGGCCTGCCCGACGAGAACGCTCGTCGACCGGGGTGCTGTTCGGAGAGGATCCGGTGACCGAGGACGCTCGGCCTGCCCGACGAGAACGCTCGTCGACCGGGGTGCTGTTCGGAGAGGATCCGGTGACCGAGGACGCTCGGCCTGCCCGACGAGAACGCTCGTCGGCCGGGGTGATGTTTGGAGAGGATCCGGTGACCGAGGACGCTCGGCCTGCCCGACGAGAACGCTCGTCGGCCGGGGTGATGTTTGGAGAGGATCCGGTGCCCGAGAACGCTCGGCTTACGCGACGAGAACGCTCGTCGCCCGGGATGGTTAGGAGGTGAGGAGTGGTCCTTGAGTACGCTCAAGAGACCAGGACGGGACTGGTCTCGAAGTCTCGGCTGCGCCACTTTATATACCCGTCGGTCAGCCCCCTCCAACTAGCTTGGAGTGGGGCGGTTCGGTCGGGTGGGGCGAAAAGGCAAATTCCCACGTGTTCGATGTGTGGTGGCCCCGACAGGGGCCGTTTATATGAGCGCGGGCGGACGGTCGGCCTCGTGCTTGCGCGGCTTCTAGTGACGACAAAACGGGTCGTCACATCACCCTCCCTTTTTACGGAGGGTGGGGTAGTCGGCGGATCATCCGTGGCTGACCACGCCGATTGAATCGGATGATCCAGCGGCCGTCCGGGGTGCGCACTTTATATCGCCGCGAGATGGTGGCGGCGTAAAACGGAACGTCGACCGTTCGTCCGTTCCCCAGGGTAACCTGCACGGGGTGCGGTTGGCCCACCGCTGTAGGGGGCGCCGGTCGTTGCGCGATGGTCGGCGGCACGGCGGTGGAGGGTGCCGGTGGACGCGTGGTCGATCGGCACACGGCGTCTGATTGATGTGTCGGTCGTGATGGTGGTCGGGCTGGGCGGCGTGCGTCGGTCGGTGTCGTTGTAGGCTTGGTGGCGGCGGCGACGGTGATGACGGCGGAGGCTGGCGAGTCCGAGAGGACCCGTGGTCGTCGACGGTGGCTCGGGGGTGGCGGAGGTGCTGCGAGAAACGCCATTTTCCGGCTCCGTTGTTCCACGTCGGACCGTTGGATGTAGGTCCCCACCCGAGGCACCGGCCGGTTGGTTCGTCCGGAGACGGACGGGTTGTTTTGTCCGGAAATGGACGGATTGTTTCGTCCGGAAACGGACGGTTGGTCTCCTTGAGACTGGTCAGCTTTTGGGCTTCCCATCGTGGCGAGGATAGACTCGGGGCTGAGAGCGCCCGTCTTTTATACCTCTCCGGAGTATAGCGCGGACCGTGGAGAGTGCCGCTCTCGGTGTTCGGCCGGACAGCCACACGAAAAAAAGCGCGGACCATGAAGAGTGCCGCTCTCGGGGCTCGGTCGGGAAATCACGAACGTGTAGCGAAAAAGCGCGGACCCTGACGAGTGCCGCTCTGGGTGCTCGGTCGGGAGCTCGCGAACGTGTAGCGAAAAAGCGCGGACCCTGACGAGTGCCGCTCTCGGTGTTTGGCCGGACAGCCACGCGAAAAGAAAGCGCGGACCATGAAGAGTGCCGCTCTCGGTGCTCGGTCGGGAAATCGCGAACGGGTAGCGGAAGAGCGCGGGCCATGAGGAGTGCCCTCCTACGGTTCGTCCGCGGGCGGCGGTTCTGAGGCTGGCTTCAAATCTCGGACGTGGACATGTCGGTGCCACCGACCTCGGTCGTCCTTCAGGTCCATGATGACGGGGGAGATGATGCGGCCAACCGTCATCGGGCCACCAAATCTTGGTGCCAGCTTGGCATTAAAGCCCCGCTCTTTGTTCGATAGCGGGTGTTCCTTCTTCCACACCCGGTCCCCAATTTTTGGACGCCAGTCACGCCTGCGCAAGTCGTAATTTTGCTGCTGGTGTTGGAACGCGCGAGCCAGGTTGATCCTGACGATTTCGTAGGCGTCTTCGAGGCGGCGTCGGACTGCTCCGGGGGCGGCGTTGGCGGTTACCGGACGTCGGTCGTCAGGGTACGGCGACTGTAGCTCCCGGCCGTATATCAGGAAGGCCGGGGTATATCCCGTGGATTCTTGCCGCGCGGTATTGAAAGCAAACTGGAGCTGGGGGATGTGCTCATCCCAGCGGCGGTGCCGGCCCTCCACGTATTGCGCCACCATAGTTTTATGGTGCGGTTGGCTCTCTCGACCGGGTTGCACTGTGGGGCGTAGGCGGGAGCGGTCTGGTGTTTGATCCCGAAGGATCTTAACAACCCTTCGAGCTGGTGCGATCGCAACTGAGTCCCGTTATCAGAGATGATGGTGTCCGGGCAACCATGGCGATATATTATGCGCCCGGCGACTTCTCGTGTGACGTTGGCGGCGGTGGCCTGGCGGAGGGGTGTCATCTCCACCCACTTTGAGAACCGATCCTGCATGGTTAGCAGCCAGGTATGCCCACTGGTCGACCGTGGCAATGGTCCGACCAGGTCAATCGAGACTTGTTGCCACGGATGCGTGACATTGGTGGCCCGAAGTTTCCCGGCTGGCAGGGTTTGTGCGGCTTTATGGGTGGCGCAGTTCCGGCAGTCACGGACGTATCGAGTGACGTCGCGGAACATTCCTGGCCAATAATATAAGCGGGCCACCCGTGCGATGGTCTTTGTGATTCCGAAGTGTCCGGCGGTCGGGTCGTCATGTAGCCGGCGTAGTATTTCCGCGCGTTGGGGCCTCGGGTCGCATTGCTTCCATTGCTCCTCACTGGGCGAGTCGTGAAAGTTAAGATCGTGCAGCAGGTGCCGAAATAGCCGGCGGTTCTGTATCCGGTAGTCCGCATGGTCGGCCGGGTGTTGTTGCACCTCGCGATACATGCGACGGTACCATCGACAATCTGGGGCGGTCTGGAGGACACAGGCCTCGGGTTGACGGGAGAGAGCGTCGGCTACGATGTTCAGTTTTCCTTTTCTATATTGAATCTCGTAATCGTACTGCTGGAGCTCGAACACCCATCTCCCTAGGCGGCCGGTGGGAGCCTCCAAACGTTGCAACCATCGGAGCGACTGGTGATCGGTGACGACCGTGAAATGATAGCCCTCTAGATAGTCGCGCATTCGGCGAATTCCCCAAACCACCGCCAGGCACTCCAATTCTGTAGCGCTGTAGTTTCTTTCGGCGTTATTTAGGGTGCGACTGGCGTAGGCAATGACGCGTTCGCCTTCGGGCAGTTCTTAGGTGAGTACAGCCCCGAGCCCACAAGCGCTGGCGTCGGTCTGGAGGGTAAACGGTCGGCTGAAGTCGGGACAGGCCAGAACCGGCGCGGTGGTGAGTGCCCGTTTCAGCTCGTCGAACGCCTTCTCTTCCTCCGGTCCCCAAGTAAAGCGTGCCCTTTTATGGGTCAGGCGTGTCAATGGTGCGGCGGTGGCGGAAAAGTCTGGTACAAAGCGACGGTACCAGGAGGCGACTCCAAGGAATTGGCGCACTTGACGGACAGTGGTAGGTGCTGTCCAGGCGGCCACTGCACTGACCTTATCTGGGTCAGTTCGAATGCCGTCTTTGTCCACTATATGCCCCAAGTATTTGAAACGACTGCAACAGAAGTGGCACTTCTGTGGGTTGAGGCGGAGGCGCGCTTGTCGTAGCCGTCTGAAGACTTCGGCCAGGTGTTCCATATGAGCCTCTAATGAAGGACTGACCACGATGATGTCGTCGAGATAGACCAATACGTTGGGCTCCAATTCTGGGCCGAGGACGCTGTCCAGCAACCGCTGGAACGTGGCCGGTGCTGAGTGCAACCCAAAGGGCATGACTCTAAATTGATAGAGTCCTCGCCCGGGAATCGTAAAGGCGGTGGCGGGGCGGCTGGCCGAGTCTAGTAGCACCTGCCAATATCCGTCTTTCAAGTCCAATGTAGATAGATACTGGGCCCCACGGAGCTTGTCGAGCGTAGCGAGGATGTGCGGCAGTGGGTAGGCGTCCTTATCAGAAGCTTGGTTCAGTTTGCGGTAATCCACGCAGAACCGGTGGCCCCCATCTTTCTTTTTTACGAGGACCACGGGGGAACTCCAGGCACTGCCGGAGGGCTCGATCACCCCGGCGTCTAGCATCTTGTTAACCTCGCTATCGATGACGGCCTGCATGGCTGGATTACGCGGTCGGTACCGCTGTTTTATCGGGGCCCCGGGTCGTAGTCTGATCCGGTGTTCGGCGCGGTCGGTGGGTCCCCGCACGGATTCGAATAACCGAAGCTCGGTGTCCAGAAACTGCCGGAAGCGCTGGTCCTCTTCGGGCGTACGTGGAGAGATCCCGGCTGATAATCGGCCGTGGATAGTTGCCAAATAGATTGGGGCCGTCTCTTTCGGCCGATCGGGTGGCGGAGGCGGCAGGGTGAGACGTAATCGAGCCCACAGGTCGACCCCGATGAGGACCTCGCTGCTAAGGTTATCCAAGACCTGGAAACGGTGGCGGACAGAGCGAGGGCCGATCCGGAGGGCGAGTCGGACTGAGCCGGAGGTGGATGCCCTGGAGCCGTCGGCCAGGTTGACCGGTTCTTCGGATGGCCGGATCTAGAGGCCGTGTTCGGACAGGCGGTCGGCCATGGTGGCGTTTATGAAGGACACCTCCGATCCGGAGTCGAGAAGCGCCCAGGCGGTGAGTCGGCGGATCCGGACTAATAGGTGCGGCCGTGGCGTGTACTCTAACTGGACGCGGGTCGGGCGGTGGCCTCCTCGGTTCCGACCCGCTGACCGTTTCCCGCCGGAGGATGGCAGTCCCGTGTTAGAACGCCATCCTTCCCGCACTGTGAACAGAACTTTCGTGCTGGGCGGCGGCAATCGAGTCGGGTGTGTCCTCGCTGCTTGCACTGCCAGCAGCAGTTCGAGCGGTCATATGTGGCTGCAGCGAGGTTGGCCTCGGTAGATCTGGAGACCTCGCGACGTTGTTCTTGACGGCGCCGGTGGATCTCCTCCCACTCAGCGGCGCGGCTACATAGTTTGGAGACGGTGTGCAGTTCGTCTAACCGAATGTATAGCTGGAGCTCTGGGTCAGCGTTTTCGTACAGCTGTTCGAGCTGGTCCCTGCGGGTGTAACCGCCGGCCCGACGCATCATGGTTTGCACGGCGGTGGCGTATCGAGTAAAAGCCTCCCCTGGCTTTTGTCGCCGGCCTTGTATTTCTCGCCGCAATTGTCGCTTATACCCGGGCGACAGGTATTGGGCGAGGAAATCTTTTCGGAATTCGGTCCAGGTGGACCACTGTTCTCTGGTGTTCCTCCACCACAGGAGGGCCTCGCCTTTTAGCAGCTCGGCTAGCCCGATTAAGAGATGGTGGTCTTCCAGACCATAGGCCACACTGAGTTCCTCTAGATGCTCGAGGAACGCGAGGGGGTCTTTACCCTCGAAATGGCAGCCCCACTTGCGTATCTGGTTAAGGGCCTTCGCCGGGTCGGCTTCGGGTGGTTCGGGGGTTCCTCGTGCACTCCGATAACGGTCTTCGCGGCTGGGTACTTGGAGTGTTACGGACGCTCCGGTGTCGGCGTGGGTAGCCATCACGTGGTTTCTGATGCGGCGGCGGAGGTCGACTAATCTCCCTTCCGGGTCGAGGTCGCGGTCGGCGAGATAACGGGCGGCTTTCTCTTTGTCTAGGTGGTAAATCCACCCGAGCATATGGATTGCGAACCGGAGTCTCAGACGGTCGAGTCAGGTCCCTGTTCGGGCGCCATGTAACGGGGCTCCTTTCCCGACGCCACGGATCGGCTCGTCGGTGCCAGGATTCGGGAAGAGGGGGGAGACTCAGGTTCGCAATAACCACGCCAATCGTTCTGGTAAAAACAGAGTTTATTGAAGCCGCCCTGCAAGAGTTGGCTTATTATCTAGTCTACGCGTACAGAGGAGAATCGCAGGAAGTGCGGACCGCGACCAACTTATACGAACGCGGACACGATTTATAACTAAGGAATACAAGGTATGCAACGGACGAAGCGTGACCAAGTCATACGGACATGGACACGCCTTAGAACTAAGGTTTACAAAAGATAACGCGACGGACGAAACGCGACCAAATCATACGGACGCGGACACGACTTATAACTAAGGTTTACAAATGATAACGCGACGGACGAAACGCGACCAAATCATACGGACGCGGGCACGACTTATAACTAAAGGTTTACAAATAATAACGCGACGGACGAAACGCGACCAAATCATACGGACGCGGACACGACTTATAACTAAGATAGTAGCGTGGCGGACGAAATTTACCCAACGCGGCGTGGATACGAGCGCCCTAAAAAGGGCGAGCTCCGTAAACCGCCTTGGATTCGGGCGCCCTGAGAAGGGCGAGCTCCGCAAGATGTCGGTGGCTCTCGGAGGATCCGGTGACCGAGGAAACTCGGCCTTCCCGACGAGAACGCTCGTCGGCCGGGGTGATGTTCGGAGAGGATCCGGTGCCCGAGGACGCTCGGCCTGCCCGACGAGAACGCTCGTCGACCGGGGTGATGTTCGGAGAGGATCCGGAGACCGAGAATGCTCGGCCTGCCCGACGAGAACGCTCGTCGACCGGGGTGCTGTTCGGAGAGGATCCGGTGACCGAGGACGCTCGGCCCACCCGACGAGAACGCTCGTCGACCGGGGTGGTGTTCGGAGAGGATCCGGAGACCGAGAATGCTCGGCCTGCCCGACGAGAACGCTCGTCGACCGGGGTGCTGTTCGGAGAGGATCCGGTGACCGAGGACGCTCGGCCTGCCCGACAAGAACGCTCGTCGACCGGGGTGCTGTTCGGAGAGGATCCGGTGACCGAGGACGCTCGGCCTGCCCGACGAGAACGCTCGTCGGCCGGGGTGATGTTTGGAGAGGATCCGGTGACCGAGGACGCTCGGCCTGCCCGACGAGAACGCTCGTCGGCCGGGGTGATGTTTGGAGAGGATCCGGTGCCCGAGAACGCTCGGCTTACGCGACGAGAACGCTCGTCGCCCGGGATGGATAGGAGGTGAGGAGTGGTCCTTGAGTACGCTCAAGAGACCAGGACGGGACTGGTCTCGAAGTCTCGGCTGCGCCACTTTATATACCCGTCGGTCAGCCCCCTCCAACTAGCTTGGAGTGGGGCGGTCCGGTCAGGTGGGGCGAAAAGGCAAATTCCCACGTGTTCGATGTGTGATGGCCCCGACAGGGGCCGTTTATATGAGCGCGGGCGGACGGTCGGCCTCGTGCTTGCGCGGCTTCTAGTGACGACAAAACGGGTCGTCACAAATAAATATAATTTACAACCATATTCTATAATGTCCCCACGGCAAGGTGTCGGTCGACTCAGGTACGACATACCGTTTGTCGTCGTAGGGACTTAGAGCAATTTTTGTCTCGCTGATGGTATACACTTTATGTAATTTTGATCTTATGCATGACTGCTGACGCGTCATTTCAATTTCGTCATTAAGGCAACGCGTATAATCGTCGAATGTTATCCTACGCACTACAACGTTACTTTTGACACCTTTTGCCTTTTTAGTGTCCTTTTTACCTTCCACCCGCAAAGCATACATTTTTGCTCTAAGCCTGACGAATTCGGTCATTATCGCGCCGTTATTCTCATCTTTCATCAGACCCGGCACTTTTTTATTCGCGAGTGGTATACCGTACGCAATATTCGCGGCGTAGTCGCTGGTATCGAATCGAGCGATATCGCGTTTCAAATTTTCATAGACATCCTGGCATTTAATTTGATATATTAAACTATCCGTGTCGGTGTACATTACTCTACAATTGTCACGATAGAGCGGTGACATGTATTCGTGATGAAATTCATAAAGGCATACTTTTGATATGTCGAGTATGCACATGCCGACGTAGATTGGCTTGTAAAATTTTACTTCGAGTTTGCGTAATTCTATGGCAACTAATTTTTCCGAAAATATGCTTGTACTATAAAAATTTGGTTTCGCGATCATTGCCTTCGCACCGTCCCATTTTGTTAATAATTTTACATCTACATGATTGCGCACATTTTCCATTGTCTTGCCGAATATTGCATTATTCATCAATTTATATAAATTTTTTTCAAAATCGTTTTTGGCATGTGTTCTAAATTGTGTGTTGAGTTCGATGTATTTTTGCAGCCACGCTGACTGTGTGAATTGTAGTATGCGGCATATTTTTGTTATGCGTAGCCCGTGGCACGTGCACTGCTGTAGATTACGATAGTGTATTACGTAGCGCTTCTTATCGCAAAGCGTTGCGAGGAGTTTATACTCCCGCTTGCCGGGCGGCTTATCGCGCGTCGGGCAAAACGGTAGGTCAATGTGCGCGTTATGAAGATGCTGCGAATACTCTAAATCTACTTCGAGAACATAGCCTATAGGCGAATCGAACGCGATAGATGATACATCAAAATTCGATACATCGTCGACCCACCGAAAATCGGCATACGGCAATGATTGACACATTGCCCATCCGTACAAATTATTTACATCAAAATACTGTACATGAGATAAGATGTGGGTTTCGATGGGTCGTACGATTGCATGTACTTGTTATTAACCTGTGCATATCGACCTGAACATTGACTAAGGCCGCCGCGTATATTTCGTTCGACAAACATAACCATGTCAATGTCTGTTAATAATTCAAATTTTATATTCGTATGTTTTAACATGGCGTCCCATGTATATCCAGGAAGAGTATAATAATACGCGGGATCGAGTCCATAACTTTTTATACAACTGTCGCAAAAATTTTCAAATATATCGGCCAATAACAAGACATCAATTTTTAAATATAAATTGCTATATTCGCCTAGCGTTCGAAGAAAGAATCGCCTCCAGACGGTCTCGGCGTGCGCGTAATCACTCTCGGATACTGTGTCGCCGGTCAGGGAGCTGTAAAATGAGTTGCGCGGCGGTAATCGTGTGTCTTGTAATCTGTCCACACAGTCTATGTATTCGTACGGAAAGACGCCCTTCCGTGTCAATAAATTAAATTTTTCATTAGTTAAATTTTAATATTCCGAATGTAAAATTTTTAGTTTTTCTTTATCCAAAAATGATGCTAATTTGTCGAAACTAGCGCTGAGAAACTTATACAAATCGATAAAGCGTAATTTGATATAATTTTTCGAATTATTGTCTTGTGTCAATCTAACAGTTTTCGAGAATGATATGTATTTTTCCTTTGTTATCGGCA
Source organism: Nylanderia fulva (assembly GCF_048542155.1). NCBI lineage: Eukaryota > Metazoa > Arthropoda > Insecta > Hymenoptera > Formicidae > Nylanderia > Nylanderia fulva. The sequence goes on from NW_028190945.1 coordinate 31,001, forward strand.
GTAATTCGATTTCCCCTTTGAACGCTGTGGCTATGTCCTCGATAATGAAATGCGCGTCGTAGCCGGACAGATTGTGAAAGACAATAGGAATACAAAATGATTCTTTGTAATTTAAGTTACAATTTGAGTGCGCGGGACCCCTGTACCGCCCGGTGAGGTGGCAATGATCGCGGACGCGTGTATCGTCTTTGTCAAACGGTTTCTCACAAATGTGACAATGCGTCGCGGTGCGAAATTTTAACCACTCGTCAGGCGTTAAATTTACCATGGGGACATTGATCGTTAAAATATTTTTTACACGAATTGCTAAATTTTTAAGTTGTTCGGCGAACCACGCGACACAATCGACACTACGGCGGGAATTGTACGCTGACAACGAACTGTCGTACGAACACTATATGTAATACGCGATGCTGAACACTTGATGGTGGTGATAATTTTTGGCAGCTTCGGTCTTTGCCAAAACACACTCGAAGTCGGCGTATACCACAAACGGAAGGCGCTCTTTCCTCGTGTAATTGTTGAAGCTGAGCCACTTGTCATTCTTGCTCGGCAACCGGATAGCGCAGTCGTTCAGTTTCCCGCAATCTTCCGTATGCGCCTGCAATTTATCCACCGCTCCGCAATAATGTAAACATCTGTAAAAAATAAAAATTTAATGAAAATTTAATGAAAATTTAATAAAAAATTATTAATATAATTTACGTGTAATAAGTATATACTTACCCATTGCAGATATATTTTTGACCATGTTTTTTGCTCAGTTGTGAGCTCACGAGGCGAGACAGATTCTTTATGCATGTGAAATGTCCGACGCTGTTTTCGTCCTCCACGTACAGCAGATTGACATGTCTTTTTCTTTTTTTCTGAAAGATGTAGCGGAACGATGTTCTCGTTCTCTATGATGTACACGTTGACGGAGATGTCGTTTGCAAGTTCGAATTTTTTAATTTGATTCACAGTAACTGGAAACTCAATGTTTCGGAGATTTAGCACTGTGGTGTAATGCAGATAGGATTCCCGATCCACATTTTTTTCAGCGGGGTACAGAGCGGCCACCACTGATTATGCGAAACACGCATTGTCCGCTGATAGCACATTAACAATCGCTCTTTTTACCGTAATTTTTCGCGGTAATTTGACATGACATCCCGCACGCATAGAATTGTACTTATTTACATTCACTGTCAAATCTATTATCCGCGACAATGCCCAGCCGCTATCGCGTTCCTGGAACTCTTCTAGCATTGCTAGCGTGGGCTCGATTACGCGGCGCTTGTACCACTTGCGTACATCACACGTGCAAAAGAGTTTAAAGTTTCTCGTGTTGATACTTTTATTGGCGCGCTTGTCACCGGACATAAATTCACCGTTGAAAACAGTGTTCACGTTTACACTGATGTGTCTCTGCAGCACATTCTCCACGTTCTCGACTACAATGTCTGCAGCATTTTTCAAAAATTGACGCGGTTCGATATGGTCTGTGTTAATTACCGCACCGGTCAGTATACGGCTATCGAACGCCGTATCGATTTCGCGCCAAACGAGTCTTTGCGCGTTATTGCCGCCGCCACTAAATCCGCCACTAGGCATGGATTCACCGATATACTGTCTCTGCAAGCGCACCTTCGCACCCTCGAGTCGCATTATTCTCGCTACAAGAGATTGCTTATGTCCAATCGAGAGACGCGGACGCTTGGCACGGCTGCGTTCTTCCAGCTCTTCGATAAACTCTTCGCACTCTTGCAGCCATCCGAAATATTTGCCCAAAGTGGCGACTTGGTGGGAACGCTTCAACAGGTTGCGCTCAACGTTCTCCATTTTTGTAAAAATTCACTTGTACTGCGCAGAAATAACTACTTGTGATCACTAAACTTTTTTTTCTTGCACCCCGAATGAAGAGAGCGTGCGCTCGCCAGTGGTACTATGACTCGGTGCGGGATCGGTCCTTATTATATAGCCCGATCATCCCTTTGTTCGTGCGATGATGCAATTGTTAATTCGTGAGAAATATTTGCGATATCTTATCTTGGATTTTCAGAGAAAATTTAGATATCGCTGATAGAAATATTATCCGAGTCGGATCCAAGCCTGGATTTTGCAAAGACATGTCGCAATGCGTTCGCCCCCCCAAACTTTCACCGCTGATATTTCTTAGAAATATACGTATCAACCCTTGATTGCCGGCGCTCGATCCAAGTGGCTGCCATTAATAATTCGCAGAATTCATCTTATCTTATCTTCAGAGAAAATTTAGATGAAGAAACGCAACCCCCTTAGTAATAGATATTTAATTGTCGGCGCTCGATCCAAGTGGCAGCCATTAATAATTTGCAGAATTTATCTTATCTTATCTTCAGAGAAAATTTAGATAAAAAAACGCAACCCCCTTAGTAATAGATATCTAATTGTCGGCGCTCGATCCAAGTGGCAGCCATTAATATTTCGTAGAATTTGATTAACCAGAATTTATCTAGCATTTTTTACGAAAACTTAGATATTCGCTTATCTTATCTTGTTTTTGAAAACTTAGATATCTTACAAAGACGCCGCTTATTTTATCTTGTTTATGAAAACTTAGATATCCGCTTATCTTATCTTGTTTATAAACATATCAGGTAACATGATCCCCTTATCAGGTAACATGATCCCCTTATCAGGTAACCTGGCCCGATAAGACAAGCTTATCAGCTGATAAAACCCCCTCCCCCGCGTGACGTCACCCCCCTCACCCCCGATTTTCCCCGCCCTTCACCCCCCCTCATTGCCCCTGAGTTAGAACTTCCCTAGTATACCTACTAACCAGAACGCACATTCAAATCGTTCTGGAAGAAGATATTTTAGAAACAATTAGCAAGCAAATATATTGTCTCTGATATTTTTTTTTATTTAAACAATATAATGACTAGTGCCATTATAAGACCACTGCAACTAAGTATAAACTTATCTAGCAGCTTGCATATCAGATCATCCGCTGTGTGTCAGAAATTATTCCACCGAATAATTCTGCCCATAAAACATGTACATCACGTACTCTTGCTCCATTGCACCAAATCCGAGGGTTTTGTTCTTTTGAGTCTGCGCACAGGGTCTCCCTTGCTCAGCAGACTCTGAATCATTGGATTGTAATGACCTTTGAGTCTTTGGTCATGCCTCACTGCCGTTTGCTTTATTACATCCATTACCATGTCTATACTCAGGTCCGTATGGATTTTATCATTTCGAATATACCAGGGAGCGTTAGCGATTCCTCGTAGCACTTTATTTTGGAAATTCTGTATGATTTTAATGTTGAATTTCTTGGTGCAGCTCCAGAGCTGCAGCCCATACATCCAGACGGGTTTTAACACTTGCTTATAAAGTAACAGTTTGTTATGCATATTCAGCTCAGAGTATCGCCCCATTAGCCAATACATTTTTCTATATTTGATGTCTAATTCTTCTTTCTTTTTTTTGACATGTACTTTCCATCTCAGCTTGGCATCAAGCGTCATGCCTAGATATTTGGCTTCACTTGCATAAGGAATAACTTGCGTATCGATTAATATGGGAATATTTTGTATTTTTTTGTTCGTAAAGTTGACATGCGCGGATTTGGATCCGTTTAATTGAATTCTCCATTTTTTGGTCCATGCACTCACTCTGTTTACAGCTTTTTGTAGCTTGCTTGTTGCTCCTCTATGGTGTCCCCAACTGCTAAAATGGCCGTGTCATCAGCGAAAGTGGCCACAGTAGTTTCTTCGTCCTGTGGAATATCTCTTGTATACAATAGATACAGGGTCGGACCAAGCACACTTCCCTGAGGCACTCCTGCAGTAGCTTTCCTGAAGTTGGAATATTTACTCCTGCATTTAACCCGAAAGAGTCTATCAGATAAATAGGATCTTAGGATTTCGCAGTATTGCTTTGGTAAAACACATTTTAGCTTATGCATCAGTCCGTCATGCCAAACTTTGTCAAAGGCTTGGGAGACATCAAGAAAGATACTTGAGCATATTTTCTTTTTTTCTAACGTCTCTTCAATTACATCCGTTATTCTGTGAACTTGTTCTACAGTTGAGTGCTTGTTCCTGAATCCGAATTGATGGTTTGGGATTAGGTCTTTTCTTTGAGTAGTCCGGAGTAGGCGCTTCAGTAGCAGTTTTTCAAAGATTTTTGAAATTACTGGCAGTAACGATATAGGCCGATATGACTTCTTATCGTTAGCATCTTTCCCTGGTTTGTGTATCATTATGATTTCTGCGACCTTCCACTGTCTAGGTATATATTTGAGAGTGATGGCTGCGTTAAATATATGTAAGAGTTTTAAAATAGCTTTATCAGGAAGTTCTTTAATTACTTGCTCTGTAATTAAGTCGTAGCCAGGGGCCTTTTTAACATTCAGGTTTCCTCTGATTTGCTGCTTAAGTTCTTTTAATGTTACTGGACTAATTTCTTCGCTATCTACGCATTGAGGTTGTAACATGTTTTCGTCAGCAGTTTGCCTGGGAAACGGTTTGAAGGTTTCTTCTAGGTGGCCCGCAAAAATCTCCGCTTTATCTTTATTGCTTCTTGCCCAGCCATTATCGTCCCTTTTGATGGGAGGTACTTGTACATTTGGTCTTTTGAGTCCCTTTGTGGCCTTCCAGAGTGAGTAGTCAGTACTTTTATCTGCAGTTAGTCCCTCCAGGTATAAGCTAATTTTTTGGTTTCTTATTTCGGCAATCAGTTCTTTTAATTGGTTGCTCAGTCGATTTAGTAGCGTTTTGTCTTGCGGGGCACGACTCACCTGCCAGTTTTTGAGTGCTTTTCTTTTTGCACTTACTAGTTGTCTAATTTCAATTGGGTAGCTGACATAACCATAACTCTTCGATTCATTTCTCGTAGGTGTGTTGGTCCATGCTGCCTGTTATATATTAGTTATTAATAAATTAACTTCCTTTTCTAATTGGTCAGGAGACTTAATCGGCACCTGCAGTTTGATGCGATTTACAAGCTCCGTCCTAAAACTTCCCCAATCAGTTCTTTGGTGTGTTAGTCTAGGCGGTGTCTCTTTTAGGATCGGCATCTCGCTTATCGTCAGAATAATAGGAGTATGATCTGAAGAGAGGTCATTACATTCGTCAACCTTAATGTAATTTGTTGATAAGCCCCTAACCACAAAAAAATCAATAAGATCTGGCACCTTTTTTGGATCGGTGGGCCAGTAGGTCGGTCTCCCAGAAGAACAGAAATCGCAGTTAGCTACTTTACCTGCATTAAACAGCATTTTCCCTTTTAGGGTACTTAGTCTTGATCCCCAGTATGTATGCTTCGCATTAAAATCTCCACCAATAAGGAAATTGCGGTTTAAGGTCTTAAACAAGTCCAAGTAATCACTTTCCCAAAGATTATAGCGCGGAGAACAATAGATTGCTGAGATATTTAGTTCCATGTTTTTAATTTGTATACCGACGGTAGAGACTTGCATTGACTCAAGCTCAATTTTTGTACTTTCTACATGCTGGATAGAGTCTTTGATTAACACAGTTGCTCCACCTTTTGCTGTATTAGACGGATGGGTAGTGTGATAACTTTTATATCCATATATTTTCTTGGTATAGGATTGTTTCGTGAGATGTGTTTCAGAGATTAAACATATATCTATTTTCTCAGTCCGGATAAATACTTCCAACTCATTTATTTTGTGTAGAAGCCCATTGGCATTCCATGCTGCAATCCTGAGACAAGTCATTTTTTCTTACCAATATTGCTTTTCTTAATTATATTCTCCAATTTGTTAAGTCAATTAAATAACATTTTATTTGTAGCAATTTGCTCATTTATTTTTCGGAGAATGAGTGCAAGTGTTTCTGGTTTTTCATTATCGGTATCCTTATTTGCCATATTGTCGGTCATTGCCACTTGAGCAAAAGTTTTTGTGTTAGGGGTAGTCAGTTTCCTTCCCATTACTCCTTTTGTTTCTATACTGCTCGGCTTCTTCTTGCTTGCTTGCTGCGTTTTATGCTTTTGCGGCTTCATAATTTGGTTGCGCCTTTTTTGGAGCTCTTTAGCTACTTCACACCCTCTATAATTAGCCGGATGCGATCCTCTGCAATTTACGCATTTAGGAGTAGTTTGTCTGCTAATGTTGCAGTTTCTAGTAAAGTGATTGCCGGCACATTTAACACATCGCGGTTCTTTCCGACAATAGGCTTGAGTGTGATTGAAACCTTGGCATCTCTTACACTGCGGTACAGTTTTTGTATTTCTTCTCAGCGGTTCAATTTTAACAACCGTGCTAAGTATCGTTTTGATTCCGTGGATTTTTTCCACACTTTCTTGATGTTCAAACGTTAGCATAAAAAGCGGGAGCCCCCGTTTGGTGACAACTTGTGCTCCTTGATCATTTTCCTGTTTTTCTTTCTTGATGATGTTCACAGTATCCAGTATTTTAAAGCCTTTTTTATTCAGATCTTCTAGTATATCTGTTTTTGCGCATGAAGCATGAAGCCCTCGAGCCATAACTTGTATTGGTCTTTCATTTTTATTTTCATAAGAGTACCATTGGATGTTTTCTGCATCCAATCTCTTAGTCAACTTCCTATAGGCATCAGAGTCGGGGACATTGATCTTCCAGACATTATTGCTCAAGGTCGTAATTTTATGCTCCACAGGCACATCCGAGTTTAACAAGAAGTGTAGGCTGGCATAGTCCTCAATCCCAACCAGATTAATAGGTGGTGGTTGTTGCTCCCTTGCTAGTGTCCTCGTACCCGTTATTTGTTTATTGTTTATATTGTTTGTGTTTTCAGTTTTATCAAATTGTTCAATTTCTAGTGAAGAGTCCGCTTTTCTTTTCTTTTTTGGTCTCTCTCTTCTCTTTTTTTTGAGGATCCAATCGGTTTCGCGCATTAGCTCTTCCTCATCCGTGGCGTACACCAAGCTGCCGTCATTACTGTATGCCGCATTGTGCCCTAGATTGCAGTTTGCTTTTTTCAATAATTCGTTATCTTCTTTGAGTACTTTAATTTCATTACTCAGTTGTGAACACAGCAGTTCAATTTCTTTAAGCTTTGAACGCAAATATTTATTGTCCTCTTCAAGGCTGCGTTTATTAGCCAAAGACCTATTTGTAGCTGATCTTACTACCGTATGGCCCCTCTTATAGAGGTCCTCTGAAAGCAATAGACAGCCCCCCCCAGAATCCTTGGGACCGACCTCCGTAGAGGGTGGATTTTCCAGAGAAGCTGGACTACCACCTGGGGTAATTTCTTCCGTGAATGTTTTCTCCATTGCTATAGGTGCTAGTTTTGGTCCACCCCGGGTATTTTAATTCCCCGGAACCCTCCGGCAAAGCCGGCGAGCATTCCCCAATGCGCCACCAGGGGAGGCGCCCGATGGGGGACTAGCAACCCCACACGGGGTCTCTGATATAAAATATCTTTTTTTAATAACCAGAACGCACATGCAAATCGTTCTGGGAGAAGATATTTTAGAAACAATTAGCAGGCAAATATATCGTCTCTGATATAAAATATCTTTGTTTAATAACCAGAACGCACATGCAAATTGTTCTGGGAGAAGATATTTTAGAAACAATTAGCAGGCAAATATATCGTCTCTGATATAAAATATCTTTTTTTAATAACCAGAACGCACATGCAAATCGTTCTGGGAGAAGATATTTTTAAAAGCAACTAGCAGACGAATATATCGTTTCTAGTATAAAATATCTTTTTTTAATAACCAGAACGGACATGCAAATCGTTCAAGATTTTTTAGTGTTCCGATCTTTTTGGGACACCCTGTATATATATATATATATATATATATATATCGATTTATTTAACAATCTGTCGTCTATCTATCGAAATATCTATCGATTTACCTATCTATCTATCTATCTATATGTCTGTCTATCTGTCTATCTATCTATTTATCTATAATACCTATCAATTTATCTGTCTCTATTTCTCTGTCTATTTTCTCTCTTCTACATTGCATTCTTTCATACATGCACACGTATATAATAATTTTTTTAAAATTATCTGCCAAAATAAACATTGCCAAAATAAAAATAATTAAATTTATAATTGAAAAATATATAAAAATCTTTTATGATTATAATTGATTATAAAGTTTTAGTGGATAATTTTTTGTAATAAATAAATGATTTATTCTTATCTAACTACTGCTCTGTTTTGATAATAATAGTGTTACTATCTATTCAATCTCAAAAATACTCTTCAATCTCTAAAAATAAAATTTTATATAAATCATTTATTTATTACAAAGAATTAATTACTTTATAATCAATTATAAAAAATAGGCCTGTTTCTACACATACACACACACACACACGCATATAACTTGTTAGCTAGAATGTGGACAAAAAAAAATTTTTACATTCTAATCTACATACATACATATATATATATATATATATATATATATATTACAGATATACTTAAATTATTTATAAATTTATATCTGATAATATAGTAATCTCTCACATAACGAATTAATCTATATATATCCTAAAAAAATCATAAAAATGAAAAGGTCAGGCCATGTTCAAAAGAAGGTACTCAAAAATTTAAACGATCTAATAATAAATTATCACGAAAAGTAACTGATATGTTATTCAAGGTGCCAGTTCAAAGTGAACATACGTAAAGTGTATATCATCTAAATTTAGTAATAATATATTACCATGAAAAGTAACTGTGATATTTTATTCAAGGTGCAAGTTCACATTGAATATACATACATATAAGTAAAACTGATTACAATTTGATTCTAGAAAATAAGTGCGATATGTTATTCTTAGTGCACAAAATATAATAGTCGTTTATAGAGATTTGACTTGAAATTCATACTAGCCCGTACAATGAAAAATAATTGCTCGTAATTCCAGAGTACCAATTTGTTAATGACTCAGAAAAATAACATGGCGGCCTGCTCTCAAAAAACTATGATGTTTCTCGATGTCCATTTAGAAATAATGTCAAAGCTCTTACAGAATAATTACTACAACATTTGAGATACGAAAAGTATTACATTAGAAGAAGATTAGATTAGAATAAGGATTCAACGTATTTTTAAAAGCTCTACACACAACAAAGTGAATATACAAAACTATATACAAATACCTTTTTCTTCTGTGTTTGTGAAGAAAATTGTAAGTCAAATGAAACCTTGCACTTTGAGAACCATGTCACTTACCTTTCAGAGTCAAATTGATAAATTTTTTTTGTATATTTTAATGATATTTATTTCTCACTTGTATCTTGAATAATTAGTATGTAATTTTTTATTGTATATTACGACAAATAATCAGTAAACTTTTTAAGCGTATAACTTTATTGTAGTTGACCTGAGAACTGTACATTTATAAATTTTACTTAATATACACCCGTTTACTACCGTTTTACTTACCGTTTTACTAAAGAAAGATTGGAGGTTTTTAATTTATACAATTTTCACAACTCTTATTTCAATTATTTATTCTACCCATCGAAAGTTTTTTGAGAGCAGGCCGCCATGTTATTTTTCTGAGTCATTAACAAATTGGTACTCTGGAATTACGAGCAATTATTTTTCATTGTACGGGCTAGTATGAATTTCAAATCAAATCTCTATAAACGACTATTATATTTTGTGCACTAAGAATAACATATCGCACTTATTTTCTAGAATCAAATTGTAATCAGTTTTACTTATATGTATGTATATTCAATGTGAACTTGCACCTTGAATAAAATATCACAGTTACTTTTCATGGTAATATATTATTACTAAATTTAGATAATATACACTTTACGTATGTTCACTTTGAACTGGCACCTTGAATAACATATCAGTTACTTTTCGTGATAATTTATTATTAGATCGTTTAAATTTTTGAGTACCTTCTTTTGAACATGGCCTGACCTTTTCATTTTTATGATTTTTTTAGGATATCACTTACTTTTTAAAGTACAGATATATAGAGCAGCTTTTTAGTAATTCAAGTATTACAAATATATGTATTTTCGATTCTTATCACATAACTTTGTATAAGTAACAATTTATGCAATACAGTTCAAAATAATTGAAATATATGGTATATATGTACATATATAAAATATATAATTATATTATAGTATACATATATATTTTATTTAATCATATATGTAAATGTTTGTATAATTGTAATAACTTTTAACGATACATTGCACATTTATTTTAATTGCAACAGAATGAATTTATATTCTTGTATGAATATTGAAAATAAAGAATGGGCCCCTCCATCGCCCATTCTCGTGAGAACGCAACCATATATTTTTCTTCGTCTCTCCGATTTTAACACGACATACATATTTCTGTCTGATAATTTTTTTCTTGATGATACTTTTTGAAATGTCATGAAGCCTAGGTCAAATTAGAAACTTATTGCACTCGTTTTAATGCAGCGCTTACAGCAGCTTTTATAAAGCGCCAGAGCAGCCGATATTTTATTTTGGCGCTTACGGCAACTTTTATACAGCGCTAGAACAGTTGATGTTTTAATGTAGCGTTTACGGCAGCATTTATACAGCGCCATTATTTAATCTGTTCTAAGAACAATATGTATGCCCCTTGTGTCCCTTTGGGCCATTTTTTCTTGAACACTTCCATATCTTTCGAGCGTGTTTTTGTACGACAGGATAATTTATGTCGCGATATGTTTTCAAAAAAAAAACATATAAAAACGATATGCCTGTTGACTTGCGATCGGAAGCGAATATTCTAGAATATTCTATTTAAGATATAATATTTTATTACATGTAGTTTCTATTACGCGTTTCAAACAGTCGTGTAAATCTGCTTATTAAAAATATATTATAACTTGACGATCCTTCGGCGTGACATGTTGACTATTTCTCGTACTTTTAATTGTTTGACATTTTTATATAATTTATAGTTTAATAATTATCGACAATATTACTACTATGAAGATTTAATTTAATGATATATAAATATAAATTTAAAGATATAAGACAGGCAGTAAGAGCCAACTTGCGGATGACAGTGCGTTATCATAACGAAACTAAATTTTTTCGTTAGGATTAAGTGTCTGTGCACAAGGCACCAAATATTTTTACTTGGTCACGGCCAAGATTTAAAATATGAAAATATCTCATATTTGAGATTTAATTTCAATAACCCTTTCACCCCCCTACGGAAATAAGTAAATGCAAGAGAAAAATATAGATCCAAAAGTCGCTGAATCGGGAATCGAACCCGAGACCTTTCGCTTGCCGGGCGACTGCTCTTTCAACTGAGTTATTTAGATCCTTTCGATTCTATACTTTTCTTTGCTATATGTAATAATGTTGATAAACAAAACGCGTTTAAGCCAGCGTGTATAAATTAAGAGTTTTAACAAGGCTCTATAATATAAATATAAATTTAAAGGTATAAGACAAGCAGTAGTTTCTCTTGCATTTACTTATTCCGTAGAAGGGTGAAAGGGTTATTGAAATTAAATCTCAAATATGAGATTATTTCATATTTTAAATCTTGGCCGTGACCAAGTAAAAATATTTGGTGCCCTTGTGCACAGACACTTAATCCTAACGAAAAAATTTAGTTTGTTGGTAAGGA